>NW_005843051.1:167046-173487 GCF_000455745.1 Alligator sinensis
TTCCCTCTTGGCTACCTAATGGACCAACATTAACAAGAAGAGAGCATGCTCTTGGCCCGGTCACATCCGGTGGCCAGGGCACCTTGCTAGGAAGTATAGTCAAAAACCCTCTGAGGGGGGCTAGAACCTGGGTCTCTCACACTCTGGATGAGTGCCCTAACCAGTAATCTAAGGAATTAAAAAGTAGATAAGCAGGTCCTCCTCTGCCATTATCTGGCATTTCAGAGGTCATTTAAATGTCTCCCTGAGCATATGCTAGACCCCTACATGATTTAGGCATGTAAAGGACCCCAACGAAAGAAGGAAATAGACCTAGGTACTTCCCTGGTTACACGAGGATCAGCAAAGTCTGCCCATTACCAGAACAGGAGACCTGTGTGTCCATGCAAGCTAGGTTAGGATTAGGTTCTAGGGATGTATACAGCTGCCCACTGAGAGAACAGGAAAGCGATGAGTCTACCTGGGTGGATCTGAATCACACTCACCGAGGCAAAGCATGTCAGCTTTGCACTAGCCCTGGGACAGATTTACATTTCAACTTTATTAGACTTGATGCACCATATCATTTTGGTTTTCTTTACACAAAAATGCAAACATTTTGACAAATGTGACATCTGCCCATGGAGAGTCTCTATTCTTGTGAAAACCAAACTTTTTATTAACAACACTTCAACAGAAAAGGTCCAACCTGCTGGAAAGACATTAAGACAGTTTCTCACCAAAAGCAATGATTTAAATACCAGTCCTTCACTGAGTGCTAGGCACTGATTCTATATGACAAACACAGCCTTGTGCTAGCCCTGCTGCTGGTTCATTTCTCTGCTCCTGCTCCCTTCCACTTGGTTCCAGCAGCACCCTTCTTCCTTCCCTCTGGCAAACACTTGCCCAGGCAGGAGAGAGAGTCCTATGCCCTCATGGCTCTGGCACCGCCGAGACTCCCCAGTTCTCTTTCGCTCTTCTCAACAGGACCCTTATCTCCAGGGACTAATGTGAGGAAAGCAGAGCAAGCCTGGCAGTCTCACCATCATCTCACCCATGATACCTTCCCACAGGTGCTTAGTCCCAAGATGTCATGCATGAGATTCACTAAATATGGCAGTGTCAGCAACAGCTGCTGCCAGGATTCTGTAGACTCGGTCTCCTCGGGAGCACGGCTACCTCCCTGCAGGTCAAGAGGAGAGTGATCCCACAAAAAGGAGCCCCACTTCAATGAGCATGGCTGTAGAATGAGTCACACAACTCATTAGAAATGGACTGGTTTGTTCTGTTAGGACTGGGAAGCAGCAACTGGTATTTGACATTAGAGGCTCCCCATATGGATTTGTAGCACTGTCCTTAAAAATGTAATGACCAAAAGGAAAAGAAAGAGACCATACCTCCTCACCATGGAATAACATCATAGATATAAGAACAGAGGAAACTGTCCCACATTCCTCACCCAATATTCCCTCTGTTGTTCCCCAGGGTAATTAAAGGGGAGCACTGAATTGGGAGGCCACATTTCCTACCAGAAAAAAAGTCTGGGCTGGGAGACAGAAGTAGTGGCACAGACAGCAGCATTCCTTCTCCTATAACACCAGCACAATATCACCTCCCTCACAAAGTTGCTGCCACTGCGCTGTTCTAAAAACACAAGCCTGCACTTCCAGAGCTGAAAGTGCCACCTCTGAGCCTGCTACTGCCTTGGCTGACATGAACCTCTATCTGAGGCCCAGCTGCCTCCAGAGGGAAAAAGAAAGACACTAGGCAGTGGTGGTTTACACCTGCCCTAGATCTGTGCAAGTTCTAGTGGAGAAGACATGAACCAGCCACTACTGTCCTACCCTGCCTTTCACACCCCACTTATTGCTGGGGCAGATCCAGAGCGCGTGTAGCAATGCAATCACAGCCCCCTTTGGCAGTGTACCGCAATGAGACTGAAGTTGGTTGGAAATCATCTAATGAAACTCTAATGAAACTGAAGTTTAAAAGTCTGACTGGGTTTTGAAAAAGTCAGAAAGTCTGTGACAGTGAAGATGGGATCCCTAGCAAGGGATCCTTTGAAGCAGAAAAATAACTAGTAGCAATGACAACACAGAATGAGGAAAAAGTAGAAAAAGAAGGAAAAATTATCATGCATGAAAATACTTCTGTATTCTCATACAAACACTGTTGCAGTGTGCATGTGTGAAGGATAGTAATGACCCATTTTCCTAGCTCTTTTTGGAAAAGAATCACTTGCTCAGCTGCAAGATTCATTTTTCCCTGAATAATCTCATGAACTACTGTATTATAACATGACTGAAGTACTTAAATACAGTTCACATGTATTTAAGTTCACAATGTACAGTTCACAATGCACTCCTTAGCCAAAGCTGTTTAGCTTAGATGCTGTCATCTGCTACTAAGATTACAAGTGAAACAGTTGAAGGAAAGATGGAAAAACACTCAGAAACCCAAGAGAAGGATCTAAATATCCTGCAGAAGTGAGTGGTCGGTCACATAAGAAAAGTGTGCATGCTCATAACGACCCTCCTGAACAATCTTGTTCCTCCTTTATCAGGTTTGTACAGCTTCTTTCCTACCTGTTGGCTACCTAATAATTTCCTTTATATTCTGATTTTGTTAATGTATGGGGTTTCACACAAGCTTTTGTTCCATCTGCTACTTCACTCTGCTGTGTCTGCTTCATTCCCAGATACCTGAAGGGTACCGTGATACCCAAAAGTTTGCCTATGTCTATCCCAACTGGGCATTTGGTCCAATAGAAGATAGCACCCACAAGAATTCTTGCCGTGATCATGGGAACAGTCTCAATGTTCAGGGGGCAGAGGCCTCAAAAAAGCATATAAAAGACAAAAAAGTTCGACCCCAGAAATGTTTCTAAACTAAGATCTTCAGAGATAATTAAAATTATGAATTTTTAATCTATTAATAAAACTTAGGTGCAAGAGGATGAGATTATTAGTTCTAAAATCTTGAAGGACCTACTGACCAGAAAAAAATCACTTCAGTTCAGTGATTACAATTAAGGCTTTCTATGTTTAATAAACCAGTTATATTTCAATATGGAAAATATCTGAATATTTATTTCTTACCTGTCCAGTACATTTTAGCTAATTAAAAAAGTTTAAAATTATGGTTTCCCAAATTTCTAATTTAGCTTGAATTTTCATCCAAAAAGCAGTTTAACACATGTAAAATAAGCAATCACCTAATAAATGAGAAATAATATTCACTATTTTCTAGCATACCAATATAATTCTTAATAAATTATAAATCTTAATAAATGTATGCTAACCTACATAATTACTTGTCATCTTTTTTTGTACAATGACAAGGGCTAGAGATTGAAGGATGCCGACAACGGTTTTTAATGAACAGAGATTCTCACATAATAGCACGACTCTAGGATCTAGGTCTTGGGAAAAACACCGGATAATGACACCCACGCTAAAAATCGCAAGATTCAAAACAGCACCCCAAAGATCCCTTTCAGGATTAAGCACTGGATACCATACAAGGGCCACATCTATGCAATACACTGACTGCTCAGTCGTTATTGCGCAGTCATTTAGTACTTTTATAAACAAATACTAAAGGGCTGCACAGTAACTGGAGATACTGTGGAGTAGCATCACCGAGCAACTTTTTTGTGACGCTGACTGTGCAGTAGCCCAAAACTACTGCACAGTAGAGTCATGTCACACTTCCTGCTATGCAACGCTACTGCACAGTAGTCATTAGCTACTGTGAAGGCAGTGTCTCATGTAGATGCAGCCAAGAAGAATAAAACTAGCACTTCCTTACAATTCTTACAACTAAACAACGCATGGTTATATTTTATCCTATAAAGTGTTTTCCTTCCTTTTCTTCAAACATTTCACTCTGGGTTTTCTTTCTTTGGGCATTTTTGCCTGAGAAATGTCTGCAACCCGTCCCCAATGTCTTCCTCTATCCATCATAACAACTGGAAGTACAAAGACCCAGCCCTGCCTGCAAACATGCCCTCAAGGCTTCCACAGGAGCTGCACATGGAGTATTAGATCCAGTCTTTTGCCATGCCAAACTGCTACAATTCAGATCAGGGGCAGGCAATTATTTTGGCTGGAGGGCTCCTTAATGAGTTTTGATGAGCTGCAGAGGGCCGCGTGGGTAGCCCTACCCCCTGGTTGCCATGTTGGGACCAGAAGTCTCACCCCCCTAATCCTTGGCCTTTGCCACCAGAAGTCCCTCCCCTTACCCCCCGGAAAATCTTCTTTTGGGGGGGGGGGAGTTGCCATCTTGGAACCAGAAAAAAAAATCGTACACTAAAAGTCAAACACCTACTATAACATATTTTAATTTTATTACAAAAAATATTTGTCATGATCGTTTGCATAGTGTATATAGAGGTGATTGTGTAATAACTCAAAAATAAAGTCTTACTCTTGTATATTGTGCGTGGGTTGCCAACCCCACCATGTCAAAAATTGACAAACTCTTAAAAATCAAGAGATTTAGTATGTAAACCATGAGATGCTATTTTTCCTGTGTGTGTGTGGCAGGGAAGGTGACAGTGTGGGGGGCCATGGGGGTGTGTGTGGGGTTGGATCCCGGGGTCCACACACCCTGGCACAATGTGGGGCACTGTGGGTCAAGAGTGAGGCAGCAGCAGGGCTGAGGGGACTGTGGCCTGGGAGTGAGAGGCAGGCACACAGACAGGCACAGAGCACCCTCCAAGTAAGTCTGTGGAAGGAAGGGGTGGGGGGAGAGGAAAGGGGCAGTGGGGGCAGATTGAGGCCCCCATGGTGAGGGAGGAGTGGGGCAGGGGCTGGGGTGAACGGGGCACTGGGGCCAAAGCAGGTTCTGCAACAAAGCCGTGGGTGGCTCATCCAGGGGATGTGGGGTGGGGGGGCATGGGGGGCACATGCCCCCCAGATTTTTACGTGGGGCAGAGGTGGGGTTGCCCACTGAGAGCTGGGGCTGTGCTGCCTTTGCCCCGGGAGCCACGCTATGCCATGTGTGCCTCCTGCTACCTGCTGGGCAGGCAGGGGATGCATGCGGTGCGGCACGGCCACCACTTGGCTCCCAGAGCAAACTTTGCCGCAGGAGCCACTGACTGGTTGCGCCACACATCCCCTGCCCGCGCAATGGCCAGCAGGAGGCACATATGACATCAGATGGCTCCCAGAGCAAAGGCAGAAGGGGGCAGAGCTCCAGTCCACCTCCCCCCCATGCATAATTGCAGGAGGCACATGATGCCCCTCACACCTGCCCCCCAGGGGTGTGTGCAGTGCGGGTAGCTATGCTCCCACCCCAGCCCCCGCGCCTCTGGAGCTCTGTCATATGACCTGCCCCAGCCCCATGGCCCCATTCACTCTAGCCCCTACCCCACTCCCTCCATCACCTTGGGGGCCTCAATCTGTCCCCTCCTTGACCCCTTCCCCTCCACAGACTTACCATCTGGGCATTCATGAGAGTTGGCATTACTAGGTTGGGGGAGTGTATGGTGAGGTGGGGGGGGCACAGGGTATGTTGGGGTACATTTATGTGGGGGTTATGGAGGCAGGGTGTGGATGTGAGGGAGGGTAGGAGGATGTGGGGACCCTCCACACACTCCCCAACATGGTGCACAGCCTCCATTGCGATCAGCAGCAGCAGGCAGGGGTACTAGGGGTGAACATGCTCCATGCAGGTCCTGGCACCCAGCAGCACACATGGAGCTGCACATGGGGGTGAGGAGTGCAGCCTGCCCAGACCACCTCTATTGTGGGGGCTCCGTACAGTGCAGCTCCCACACTCGTGCAGCACCAGGGGAAAGCCTGCACTGAAGTGGCTGCCTTCCCCAGCTCCTGCCGTGCAGGTCTCAGGACTCTTGCCAGGAGTGTAGGGAGGCCTGCCCCCTGGCCAAGGGGCGGGGAAGGCAGCTGATTCCAGTGCAGGGCTTCCCCCAGTGCCACAGGAGTGCGGGAGCTACACGCAGAGCTCCTGCAATAGAGGCAGGCTGTGCTCCTCGTCCCCACACAAAGCACTGGCTGGAGCTGTGCACCATGTGGGGGGAGTGGGTGATCCCCACACCCCCACCCACCCTCCCTCACATCCACACCCCTTCCAGCAGAGCTCCACTGTCCCACTATCCCCCTGGGTGTGGGCCCCGTACTGCTGCCAGCCACAGCCCCATGTTCCTGCCCCTTCATCACCTGCTGCCCAGTGTGAGCAGGATGCCAGAGAAGCCAAGCAGGTCCCCCCCGGGGTGGCTGCAGCAGCGGCAGCAACAGCCCCGGGACCTTCTGCCCACAAGGGTGGGAGCGAGGCACAACAGGGTATGTTGGGGGGAGGGGGGGGTGTATATGTGGGTGCCTCACTCCCATCCCTGTGGGTGGAAGGGCTGGGTGGGGTACAACTCGGTGGTGGGTGCCCATGGGCCATATGTTGCCCGCACCCAATTCCGATTCTGCTTATCACAAGCTTCCTGGTGAA
>NW_005843051.1:173518-177188 GCF_000455745.1 Alligator sinensis
CTTAAAGTGACCTACAAATATTTAGTTGAAAAAAACACTAACTGAAAGGCTAGGAGACTTTGCCCTGAAGACCAACAGCAGCAGCAGGTAAGAACAGCATACATTCCCGAATACAGTCCTAGTAGGTAGATCTTCCTAGTTTTGTTTCAGGTCCTCCTAATTTGCTGCTCGCAGCTTCTGCTCTGCTGAAATGCCCAAAAATTCACATCCCCCAAAGTGTCACAGTGGGTAGATCCACAGAGAAGTCCAAGGGGTGCTAGCTGTGCTGCATCATTTCCGGATGTAATTTTGCACCATAACTTTAAAAGGCAATCGCCTCCTCAGTTCCCTGCTTTACCAGAAGACCTGTGAAAGGTCCTATTCTATTACGGCGGAGCCACCTGCTCAACTCTGGAATAGGTTAGAATCTGAAATGTGTCAAATTTCTCCTCTCTCTGCCCCCAGCTCTTCTTTAGTTTCCAGCAGACTGTCACTTCTTCATTTGTCAATTTTAAGCTAGCTATTTGCAAGTTCCACTCAGCTCTCATAAGCATCTGTCAGCATCTTAAACAATCCAGCTTAATTTCTTTCACAGACCATTTGCGGCCTGAAGCTGCTGCATACAAATGCAAGAGACACTCCAAATAAAACAAAACACTAAAAAAGTAAAGTTGCAATATCATACAGGGACCAACTGTGCCTGATCTAACATGTACTCAGAAACAAAACAGCTTCAAGACAATTCTGCTGCAGTCCCTTTCCCTGCTAGCTTCGCATTTCATCTGCCTGCCCCCAAATTGTTCCACTCAGAAGTAGACACCCAGGCCAGATTCAGACATGCATGTGCAGTCTGTTGCGCCGCAAACCTCTTTGCAGCACTATAAACCGCACAAGTTGCATGTTAAACTGTGTGCAGTGTGGTAAAAATATAACATAATCTATACATCCTGCTTTTGTAAATTGCTTCTGCATGTTTTCACAATCGCCTCTGCTAAGGCATGTAGGCTACTAATTGATTTACGAGTAGCACTAAAACTTCTGCAGACGGAGCCAGGAACGGGTGCAATAAATAACTCCTTACGAGAGATAAACGAAGAGGGACAGGGAAAACTGTTGATGTAAAGAAATCACACCCTGCCCGAAGGATGACCGAGATGGGCTTAGGGACTGCCCCAGGGAGGGGATCTAAGATGTAAATAAGACATGTATGTAAACCGTCATAGAACTTGTAACTGCTAGACATAGGATGCAAGACGTAATGTTTAGGCTGCCAATAATCACGCGACACGTTGAAATCTATTGTTTATGTTAGCTATAAAAAGGAACCTCAGACACTGTTTGAGGTCGACTCTGATTTGAGCGACTCAGCTCCCTTGTCGATCTGTTTGCAAACAATAAATTTGAAATTGGACCCAGCCTGAGTGTGTGTGACTCTCTCCTAGAGGTGAATTGGAAAAGCCTCCAGGGGCACGAAACTAGCAGTTTGTGCAACAGCAGTACTGCCAATTAGCAGCGCTGGGGCAAAATTTGCTACTGGGATTTCCCAGTACCAAAAAACAAAATCCCTGAAAAAAAAGCAGGACAAACACTGCAAAAGTGCTGCGTGCCAGGACAAACATGGAGACAGGCTGTCTCTGCATGTCTCTGCAGCGGAGCCCCTGTGCTGATACACGTGAAGCCCTCGTCTCAAGGAACACTGTGCTCCAGCCCAGCCACAAAGCCCCTGGGCTGGCTGCTCCCCGGTCTCCATGTGCCTCAGCGCAGAGGCCACTCCCCGTCCCCGCAAGCAGCTGGCTGGGGTGCAGGATGCCTCCCCATGGGACACCCCCACAATATATGGAGATGGGAAAGCAGGCAGCCCTGGGTTGCCTGCTCCCCCGTCTCCATGTGCCACTCCCCAGCTGGGTGGGGCACAGGGTGCCTCAATGTAGGAGCTACTTGCCCCCTAGCTCCAAGCAGAGGCACCGTGTAGCCCAGTCAGCCCCCCCTTGCAGCACATGGAGCAGCGGGACAATGTGTCTCGCTGCAAACTGCATGAATGAGGGCATGCACTGCAGCACAAAGTAGCAGCACAAATTTGTGGTGCTGCAAACACACACCCCTGCTCATGTGGACGTAGCCCCAGGGAGCTGGGAATGTGCCACAAGTTATCAATGTTAACGTTCACCTACAGCTGAATTAGGGCTGAACCTTGGAGTGAACAATAAACAGCACCATCAGTTGCATCTAACGAGCTCTGGACACTGGCTGTAATCACCAATACCAAAGCCAGGTACAGGTTTCCCTTCCTTTATGCAGTACATGTGTTCTTGGAAAATGGCGCATAATTCAAATTTGCATAAAGGGGACCCACTTTACAATGTAACCAATAGGGATATGCTCCAAGACCTCGACTGTACTGACCCCCAGACCCATTTCTACCACTTTCACAAGACAATTGTGGTACTCGCCAACAGCAGACAATACACAAGCACAGGGCGCTATCATAACAGGGATGTCAACTACATAAACACGTGTCGCAGACAACGAGTGAGGAGCACAGATCCACACAGGAGACTGTTTTGGTGCACATCACTCCCACAATGCACTGAACAAAGCAGCTGACTGCGCGTTTCCGCCACACAAATCACATAACAGTGAATTTACCTCGCACACAACGAATTTTTGGTATAAAAAGGGTCATCGCATAAGAACAAATGTGCACATACAGAACCTGCATAAAGCGAGAGAAACCTGTAATCAATCACCAATACCAAAGCCAGCCCCAGGACATGCTACACTGACTGTGTCTGAGGGCTCGTCTCCTTTTTATTTCTGGCAACTTGCTGTTATCTCAAGATGCTACAAAAAAGACCTTCCAGCAAAAATACCTGCTTCTAAGTAGAGGCACATCTACACAAGATGTTTACTGTGCAGCTCACTAACTGACTGTGCAGTAAACTTCTCAGCAACCACACGGGTGCACAAAACTAATAAACTCCACAGCAGGATAGGGCTTGTAAGTCCTACCCTGCCGTGGATGTTTTGTGTGCGCAGCAGCATACGTGCAGACGCTAAGCCAGCTGGCTGGGGCATGAGAGTGCTCCAGCATAGGGCCTGCCCGAGCGCTAGCCTTGCACTGAAGCACCGTCGTGCCCCAACCAGCCCCTACACAGCACACGGGCCGATCCCCCAGACCCTCTGCCAGTTGGGGCCGCTGCAAGCGCTCCGGGCACAGTGTAAACCAGGAGCCCAGGAACAACAAACTGTGGAGCAATTAAGCTCCCCAGTTTACTGCTGCACCACAGTGGCACATGTAGACGCACCCCTGGTCCTCTCACCCATAACACAAGCTGGGCAACCACATCCACTCTGACAAGAAATGATTGTTTTTCAGCCCAACAGCTTGTGGACAGCTCCTGGCCTCGGCCTTACCTGATGGCGTCCACGTTACAGCGGAAAAGATAAGTGATGCTGATCTTCAGCACAGACAGAGCTGCCTGCAGACCCCGCCGTTTGGGGGCCGCCCGGGGGCAGTGTCGAGGTGCCGGCCAGGCCAGGCCAGGCCAGAGCTGCTGCCTGCCCGCCCCTTCCGCAGCCCCGAGGAAAAGGCTCCGGCAGAAGCGGAGGGAGGGACCGGGGCTGGGGTCCCGCCGGCGGGAGAGGAGCCAGGAGGCGGCGCAGGCAGAGCCGGCTCCGACCTGGCCTGGCC
>NW_005843051.1:177377-213238 GCF_000455745.1 Alligator sinensis
AGCGGGCAGCAAACCCACGTGCTGGGCGAGCGCTGCTCGCATCCCCCCATCCAGTCCCAACCCCTGCTTTCACTGCCTCCGCCCCGCTGTCCTTCAAGTCACTGCCCCGCATCCCCAAGAGGAAGGGGGCACTGAGCTCCTGGCAAGAGGCATGGAGGGGCTGGAAATGGTGCTTTTGCAAAAGGATTTGATGGAGGAGCCTGTTCGCAGCACTTGGGGGGGCTGTGATCAAAGGGCACCGCAAAGGGTCTTGAAAACATGGAAGGTCAAGACCTGGTGGGGAGGCGCAGAGGCTGCCCAGGAGGCCTTATGGGTTGGGAAAGCAACCAGAGAGAACTGGAGGAGATGGGTACCTCCACTGTCTACCCTGTGAGTAAACACATGCGAGTCAAAACTCCCAGGTAGGCGTCTACACATGTAGGGACGTAGCAGCAAGCTGCTCCTGCTTCCTGGGCCACTGCCACCACCAGGCAGAGGTCCAGGCGCCCCCGGGTGCTAGCCCAGGGCCTGGCAGGGAGCACAGGGCCAGGAGACATCCTGGGCTATTGCACCCTGACCCCAGCCAGGCTGCCTGCTGTCAAGGAAGGGACAATATCCCCCTGCCCTGGCAACAGGGAGCTCCTGGCCCCAGCTCCCTGATCAGGGCCAGGGGACTTGGAAAGAGCTGCAGGAGAGGTGCAGATCCCAGCCCCCATTGGGCAGCTAGCTCACTGTTGGCTGCCACACCAACAGATCAGGGCAGGTGTCTGGGACCTACCCCACCCCTGCAGCTCTTTCCAAGCCCCTTGCCTCAATCACCCAATCAGGCACAGGGCTGGGACCTGGTGATCATGGGCTGGAGGCTGGGGAGCCCGTTTCCTGCTCAGCTCAGTGAGTGCGGAGTTGGGTGGGGAACAGGCTCCCAGCCTCCACCAGCAGGGAGGTCCCAGTGTGCAGTAAACTGCGCTACTTCGCTGTAAAGCGTCTCGTGTAGACGTGCCCTGTATGTCTGAATGTGCACCAGAACGTCTGCATGTGACTCATGGAGACCATGGGTCATCGGGGGCAAAAAATGGAGTCTCAGAAAAGAAAAGATGAACTTTTTGTGTACTCTGCAGACAGTATTTTTCAACTTTTACAAGAAATTCAATTGTCTTCTGTAGGGTGGGCAAAAGGAAAGGGACAGTGGTAATTTATGTCAAAAATGGGATTTTCTGCCCCAGAGCCACTGACAAAGTAAACAACAACAAATGTTAGTGTCCTAACAGACAATGCACTAAATAGGGTACTGGTTGGTGTCTGCTATCAGCCAGCAAATTACACTTGGGGGTTGGCAACCTATGACCCATGGGTCAGATCTGGCCTCCAGAGCCACTGGATCCAGCCCCCCAGAGCCAGGGGGCTTCAGCAGCATTTTGGCAGTGAGGTGTTTAGGGGTTTTACCCATGCTGCAGCTGGACTGGCTGGCAGACTTGGTTCTGGCTGTATCCTAGCACCAGCCCCTCTCAGACCCAAACTGGGTCAATTCTGGCCCACAACCAGAAAAAGTTGCCTGCTCTTGTACTGGAAAACTGGATGACTGAAAACCCTTCTGCTCCACCCGGGCAGCATCTCCCCCTGCACACAGGAGCAGGGCTAGAGAAGAAGATGGTTTTGCAGTGGATTTGCACCCCTCCTACATCTCCCAGTGCTGAGTCCTTGCCCTGCTCTCTATGCTCCTGCCTGCCTCTGCCCTCCAGCAGTGTCTAACAGTGCTCTCTCAGGCTGCCCTACCAAGCCTCCTGGGCAGCCACTGGGACTCCCCACCCGTTTTTGCCCTCCATGCACTCCAAGTACTTAAACAAATGTAGGGGATGAAGACTTTTTATCATGGGGGACATATGCTGGAGGCATCATGCTGCTGTACTGCAACTTCCCTGGAATTTCTAAAATTATAGAAAACAATTTTGTAATTAAAAATGTATTGCATCCTCCATATGAGAAACTGGATTAGACCCCATCTTGACAGTTAAGAAGAACTGATCACAGAACTAGAAATCAGTGTTTGTTTATATGCGAGTGATCTTAATTTGATTACATTTGTTACCTTGAAACAGAGTCTAAATTAGTAATACCTATACTTGGTGATTTAAAAAGGATAATTTCACAGATTTGAAAACAAATATGAACTAAATCAGGTAGGAGAAAGAATTTAAACAAAAATGTAAATGCTAAAAGTTGTTTTAGAAACATCATTAAAAGCTCAAAAAGCTATGAGCATTGAATTAAGAAAAAAGGATATAGTGTCTGAAACAGCATTTGGATGGGCAGTGAAAGCGGCATATAAAATACGCACAACCAAATCCAGCCCACAGGGTGGTATCATCCAAACCCATATTGCTCCCTAAAGGTTCAGAAATTTGGCAATCCGAGCACCAGGCCCAACGCTGGCTCCACCCTGTGTGCCAGCTCCTGGGACTGTGTGATCCACCCTGCAGGACTCCCCATGGGCCCAGACATTTGGCAGTGTGGGAGCAGTGGCAGTGTTAATTGTAGTGTCTTTGGAACTGCAACAATTAATTAACTGAAGCAGTGGCAGCATTGGGCCTGGTGCTCGGATCTGGGTCAGAATGTGGTGCACAAAGCCATGCTGCAACCAGGCTGGTGCATGGGGTCATAGCCATAAATTGATCCTGTGTGCCAACTCCACACTTGATCTAATCCATGGACTGACCCCACTCAAAAACCAATGCTGTACCACTCATCTGGCCCACAGAAATGTGAGCACCACAGAAATATGCCAAAGGGGAAAACTGATAGCAGTGATTATAGGCTAGAAACTGGGAAATACAGGGCACGCATACATGAATTAATGCTCTTTTCCTAATGCGCATTAAATTTAGTACCTCCAACGTGAGCGTAATTGCACGGCTTTCTACATAACACTTTAATACACAGTAAAATAGAGATCCCGGTATAAAAAACCCCATACCTAAAAAATGCAGGGCAGCACATGTGGTGGTAACATGTGCCACCCCAAACCAGAACCTAGCTGGCTGGAGCCAAATTTCAGCTGCTGCCCAGGTCTCCTGCTACAGGATCACCTCACCTGAATCCCCCAGAGCCACACAAAATCCCAGGTAAGGCTGCTGGGGCCAGCCAAGGTGCTGGCCCCAGCCTCCCCTATCCCACCCAGAGCAACATGCCACACACTGGAGCGCACGTGCACAGGGCTTCCCCGGGGACAAGTAGCAGCAGCACACATTGTGCCACTGTTCTTTGTGCCCAGGGAAACGTACATTCTGCTCATGGGGACATGCCCAGTTAGGGGCCAAATTCTCTTGGAGGGGGCAAAACAACATCCATCTCTTTAGCATTTCCTATTGGCTCATGTTGGTAGAAACCTATTTAAGGACATCTCACTCTTCCCATGTGTTGGGAGTCTAGGCATCTCACTTGAGGTTGTGAATTCCATCAGGTAGCACAGTGCCTAAAAGGTGGGCACTCCTGTGAATCTAGCCCAAAGAATGCAGACCAGAGTTACAGGATGGGGGAAGCAGTGGTTTTGAAGCATACCATGAGAATGCAGTTCATGATGGAGAACATGAACTCCCAGTGCAGCACTGTGGCTAAATGGTAAGTGCAAGCTTTGGATGCACAAATGAACATGTGCAGAAAGAGCAGGGGGTTATATTACCTCTGTATTTGTCTCTAGAATGACTGTTCCTGGCATACTGTGTCCAGTTCTGGTGTTCACAGTTCACAAAAGATACTGACACACTGCAGATAATTTAAAGAGTCACAAGAACAAGCAATGGATTGGAAAATAGGCCTTGAAGTAAGAGACTCATGGAATGCCATCTATTTGACTAATCAAAGAGGAGGTTACAGGGTGATGGATCACAGTCTATCAACATCTATACAGGTACAGAAATTAAAAAATAAGAGGACACCTATCCTGGAGCAAAGGGATGACCAGAAGCAGTGACTGGAAGTTAAAAGATGGATGAATTCATATTTTAAGGCAATAGGAAATAAGGCAAATATTTTTAAAGGGAATTTATTGTGGAAACAACTTAGGGTTGTAATGGATTCTCTATCACTTGACATTTTAAAATCAAGATTGAGTGTTTTTTGCCCTGAGAGAGAGGCTCTAGTCCAACACTGATTCAGAAAAGATTTATGGCCTCTGTTATGCAGAAGTCAGGCTAGTTGATCACAACCGTTCCTTCTAGCCTTGGTATCTATGCATTTCTGAGTTAGGGAGCTTGGACGGGAAACTGAAGACCATCAGTAAAGTGTGAAATTTGGGCATTTTAATCTTACATGTGGAATGTAAACGATAGAGTTAATCATGATGCTTCCTTAAAAAAGTTAAGTAGGATGCTGAGGTGACAGCTAGTTTAAACAGGAACTGAAATACCTTTAAAATGAGAAGCAAATGTATTAAACAGATGAGCATCCATATGACCTGCATCTCCCCCAAACTCCACTGTATTCATGTCTAGCTAATTGGTGACAACTCACGCCCCCTACAAATATGTTAAGCATGTTTATCTTCACCATGGTGCATAACAAAAGGGAGCTCCTGAGACTGGGGAGTTCGTGAACATTCAAGTATGGAAAACATAACCAGTGTACATGAGTAAGTGTGTCCCAGATGTATTTTGGCAGATGGCACATGAAGGTGAAATGTTTCCCATGTAAGTATTTCTAGCTCTTATAAGGTCACACCACTCTGAGAGGAGAGTCAGGGCCTTCATACCCACTTATCTGTACCACTTGCCTATGCAGCCTACTGCAATGGATCTCCTCATTTTGCAGATCTGCAAGATATCCAAGATGAAAGGCCTGTTCAAGAGATTAAATGAATTAGACTGAGCTCCACTCATGAACTCAGAAGCAGGGATATAAATACCTCTTCAGCATCAGACACAGACCTACCCCTACCCTCCGTTCTCAGACCTGTACTCTTTAACATCTTTATAAATGATCTGGACTCTGGTGTCAGAAGCAGAATGGCTAAGTTTGCTGACAACACCAAACAATGGGGAAAAATGTCCACACTTGAGGAAAGGCTAATGATCCAGGCCAACCTTGATAGGCTTGCAAGGTGGGCGGATGAAAACCTGATGGCATTCAATACAGAGAAATGCAAGGTACTCCACCTCCGGGGGAGGGGGAAACCCACATCACACTTACAGGCTTGGCAGTGTTACACTCGCTAGAACCACAACCGAAAGAGACTTGGGGGTCATGATTGACCACAAGAAGAACATGAGCTACCAATGCAATACCACAGCTGGAAAAGCGAACAAAATTCTGACTTGCATCTACCGATGCATCTCAAGCAAGACCCAGGAAGTCATCCTCCCGCTGTACTCAGCCTTCCTGAGGCCACAGCTGGAGTACTGCATTCAATTCTGGGCTCCACGATTCAGAAAGGATATGGAGAAGCTTGAAAGAGTCCAGAGCAGAGCCATGCGCATGATCAGAGGGCAAGAGAGCAGGCCTTATGAAGAGAGGGTGTGAGCCATTCAACTCTTCAGGCTGGAAAAGCGTAGGCTCACGGGTGACTTGGTGGCAGTCTATAAGTACATAAGGGGTGTGCATCAGGATCTGGGGGAATGCCTGTTCACCAAAGCACCCCAAGGGAAAACAAGGTCCAATGGTCACAAACTCCTGGAAAATTGTTTCAGTCTGAACATAAGGAAAAACATTTTTACTGTCCGAGGCCCCAGGGCCTGGAATAGACTCCCCATAAAGATGGTGCAAGCACCTACTCTGGGCACTTTCAAGAAACATTTGGATGCCCGTCTTGCTGGGATCCTTTGGCCCGAGCTGACTTTCTGCCCCTTGGGCAGGGGGCTGGACCCGATGATCTTATGAGGTCCCTTCCAGCCCTAATGTCTATGAAATCTATTACAGCGTTTCCCAACCAGTGTGCCATGGCACACTGGTGTGCCATCAGGCACATCAGGCACATCCAGGTGTGCAGTGGCATTTTGGGCTGGAGCCACACCCTCCACCTGGCTGGAGCCATGCTGCTGTGGACGCAGACAGATAGGAGGCATGGCTCCAGCCACACACCACACCTTCCCGTCGGCATCCGGCTGGCCATGTGCCACCCCTCCACCCCTGCCCCTGCTCTGCGTCTGGTGTGCCACAGTGCTTTTTTATTTAGGTAAGTGTGCTGTGGGGCAGAAAAGGTTGGGAAATGCTGACCTATTAAATCAGCCTTTGAGCAGAGACCAAGGCTTAGGTCCTCAAAGATACTGAGGTACCCTGCCACCTACACTGGAATCCTCACACCTGAGTCCGGTGCACTGACTGGGATGTCAGGACCTTGTTACACATTGCACTCTGAGCTGCTCAAATTTTGATCAGTGTCAGTGCTACCTCAAGTTTGGAGTAGTCACACCTTAAGACTAAAAACCTTCTCTGAGGACATTTATACACATACTTTTTGGGGGCTGCAACACACCAGAGATCCAGCACGTCAGAGCAGACTTGATTAACTGAGTCTGCTCCACATGTGAGCTGATGCGCACCGTGCTGCATCATTTACAGTTGTATAAGCAGTGAAATGCACGTCAGAGCAGAGAAAACGGTGGTGGTGCGCTTTTAAACTGAAACCCTTCAATGTGTATTAGTTCAAAAGCAAACCGCCACCATTTTCTGAGCACTGATGTTCATTTCACCACTTACACAGCTGTATGTGTTACAGCACTGGGCACATTTCAAAGGGCCCAGTGCTGCAGTGCATACATGTGTATAAACTCCATCTGCACAGCTGTGACTTACCACCAGAGGGCTGGTCTGAGCAGGGGCCTGACTAAGAGGTACAGCTGTGATTTGCCACTACAGGGCAGGTGAGCCAGGATAAGCTTCTATCCCTACTCCAGGTGGGAGTATGTTGAAAAGATAAGTGGCGGGGGGGAGGGGGGACATGAAGCTGGGAGGCAGAGTTAATGAGATGGGAGTGGGTAATGAAATGGGAGGTAGAAAGGAAATGGGGGTGCAGGAAGGGTGGTAATGAAGGAAGTCAGTCACTGAAGGATAAAATAAAAAGTAAAACAGACTTAAAAAGAATTAAAGGGGAATTAAATTTAAAAGATCTCATGTTTTAATAAAGTGGGATTTTGGATTGGGGTGTGGAGGTGCTAGTTGTGCTTGCTGTGTTGGCAAGGTGGTGGGAGTGGTGAGGGAAGATGCTTTTGGGGGAGCTATTGCCCCTGCCCCAGGATAGAAGCCCCAGTTCATGAGGACCCAATCCAGACACCTACCTTTTTCTACTCCCCACCCCGCTAAATTCCACTCCTGGACCTGTCTATGTCCTGTGAACTGGCTAGCTGGCATGTGCTCTGCAGGCTTTTTGCACGGGATTGCACCCATGGGAGTGGGAAAATCACACCCCCGGGGCAGAAGGGGGAGTCGGCTTGGTGCCAGAACCACCCCCTGGGCAGCAGAGTTCAAAAGGTAGAAAGTCTGTCCATAAACAACAGGAGGGTGGGGGAGGAGACACTGCATCCTGGGATGCTGAAAGACTTCAACTTAAGCAGCTTATCTATGGGGAAGGGAACATGAGCTGGGTAACGTGGATCAGAGGGTTCAGACAGAAGTGCAGCTAGCTCCCAGCTGTAACTCAGAACAATTTCTGCAAAGCGTTCTGAATGACAATGTTACTCCAGACCAAACTGAAGTTCACTGTTGGTTCCAGGGGGGGCGGGAATCTAGCTGGCTGGGAGCCTGCAGCCAGGTTCCCGTACCAACAGCCAGGGCTATCTGCCAGTGCCTGCTGTTTTCAGAATGGGAGGGGGTAAGGCAGCAGAGGATGCTCCCAGCAGAGATTGCTCCCCAGCTGGCACTGAAGAGTCAGGTGGGTGAACTGGAGTCTCTGCACCTCAGACGAGGTGGGGGGGAGCCAAAAACCCCCCAAACTGAACTCCCTCTGCTCTCTTTGCCCCCTCCCATTCTGAAAACAGGAACAGGCTGGGTGCTCCCCAGACACAAATTACAACAGACAGCACATTTTTAAACATCTTTATCATGCAACAAGGGGTCAAATTTTCACCAGATCAAACATTTTTTAAGCTGTATGCAGCCATGCACTTGTGTTTGGCCACGGCTATAAACTGCTTTCTGTGGCCAGACTGAGTGAAAATTGTCACTTCTGTCTGCACCCAGAGATAAACCTGGAGTGGCATAACTTTAAGCCACCTAAAGTTTCCTTAAAACTAATTTCAGATGTTAATGTGTGGACAATCCAGGGGTTAAGAGCTACAGAAGCCACCTAAAATTAACATGTAACAAGGCCCTCAGACACCTAAGGGAGAAAGACTAAAAAAACAATTAAGTGCATTGCCACCTAAGCTAACCAGCAGGGAAAGACAGAGGAAACAGGTTAAGATTCAAACACCTAGGGCTCCTACAGACATGCAGAGAGTACGGGGGTGTGAAGCAGGCTGTATTCGATTCTGATTTGGCCCGATTCGGGGGGCAGTGATTCGATTCGCTGATTCAGGTCACTGTCCTGATTCGATTTGGCCAAATCTGAATCTGAAGATTCAATTCTGATTTGGAGAATCAGCGATCCGGCCATAGACACAGCTTTATATGTTTTTTCTACATACCTCAAGGTAGCAGGCGCAGTTCATGAACGCTGAGATGGTGGGGCGGATGGAGCATCCCATAGGAGCGCAGAAAGACCCCTTGCGTGCTCGGCGGCAAACCCAGAAGTGGACCAGACGTACTTGCAGTCCACGTCCGGGTCTGCTGCTGAGCACGTGGGAGGGTTCCCCGTGCCCTCCCAGGTCAGCGATCGGCCACAGGGGGACCCTGGGTGCCCCCCCAGACCCAGGAGACACCAGTTACCAAGCCAGGGGGCAGGGGCGCCCCCTGCACGCTCTGTGGCAGACCCAGAAGTGGACTGGAAGTGCTTCTGGTCCACTTCCGGGTCCACCACCAAGCGTGCTGGGGACCCCCCCGTGCTCCTGTGGGAAACTCCATCCCCCGCACCATCTCAGCATTCACGAGCCACCTAGTACCTTGAGGTATGTAGAAAAAACATATAAAACTGTTTATATGTTATATAAAACATATGGAGCTGTTTAAAACTATGTCCGAATCTTCGAATCTCTCCAAATCGAATCAGAGAGTTCTGATTCAATTTGGAGAAATTAATGGGTTTCCTGATTCGATTCAGATTTGGAGATTCAGCTGCTGAAATCAGGCCAAATCTCCTCCAGATCAAATCAGCAACTGAAGCTTTGCACAGCCCTAGCGGAGAGCCTGCTCTGATGCACTGGAAATCCAGCACGTCGGAGCAGACTCAATTCATTGAGTCTGCTGGAGCATATAAATTGACGTGCTCCGGCAGCCTTGCGCATCACATGTATCAGAATCCCAGTGCATCCTCGCACTGAAAAAATGGTGGCAGGGCACTTTAAAATAAAACACATTTGATCAGTTTTAGTTCAAAGTGCCCTGCTGCCATTTTTTCAGCATGGGGACACATGGGGATGCTGATACACGTGATGCGTGGGTGCTTCAATTAGTGTGACTCACCAACTAAAGCACCCAGCATCGCGTCCCAGAGCATGTGTAAAAATGCCCCTAAATACAGGTGTTTGGGGGATCCCTCTCGTCCAAGCATCTCTTTACCAAGAGATTCAGTCATGAATTGTGATCTGGCACCTGGGCTCATCTGTAAAAAAAGAAAAAACAGGCAAAACAGGCATAAGTCACTGTTTAGCACCCTCATCTGGGACTTACCCTGTTTGAGTCAAAGTAGAGAACTGAAACTCAGTTTCCCTTCACCATATAATAGGGTATTCCAGAGTGGGTCTGTCTCCTCTGTTGGAGCTGTTCAACTTTCTACAAATATTTAATTATTCTGAGGCCAGAGAGAGACTGCAAGCCAACTAACAAAGCCAAGACGTGCCTCAGGACCTTTGTGGACCTAGTTTCAGCCATTGCTGTCATCTGTAGTCACAGCAAATGTCAGTCTTAGCAGCTGTTCATATGCAGGTTATATTAGGACTGAAAATAATGCAGACACAACTTGCTTAAAGGTTTACTAAGTTGGACATCAAGGATGGCAGGTTGGATTTGCTTTCTGTTAGCTTCAAGGTGATACATTTATTAATTGTATGCTAGGTTTTGGCTTGCCCCTGTTACAAGCACATACAAACTCCCACTCTGGCTTACCCAGCTTCATTCAAATTTTCACAAATGTCTAGACAGTAAGAAAACCCAATTACATCACTTACTGAAGGGGAAAATGTTTCATGAAATACTATGCTATCTTTTAATGGAAGCCTTGCAAAGCTAAGGGAGCACAAATAGAACAGTCCCACACCATACATTCACCTAGCTCTATCTGCACCAATGCCATTTCACTATACCTACACATGCCACAGAGTTTTGCTCCTGTGGGAAACTCCATCCCCCGCACCATCTCAGCATTCACGAGCCACCTAGTACCTTGAGGTATGTAGAAAAAACATATAAAACTGTTTATATGTTATATAAAACATATGGAGCTGTTTAAAACTATGTCCGAATCTTCGAATCTCTCCAAATCGAATCAGAGAGTTCTGATTCAATTTGGAGAAATTAATGGGTTTCCTGATTCGATTCAGATTTGGAGATTCAGCTGCTGAAATCAGGCCAAATCTCCTCCAGATCAAATCAGCAACTGAAGCTTTGCACAGCCCTAGCGGAGAGCCTGCTCTGATGCACTGGAAATCCAGCACGTCGGAGCAGACTCAATTCATTGAGTCTGCTGGAGCATATAAATTGACGTGCTCCGGCAGCCTTGCGCATCACATGTATCAGAATCCCAGTGCATCCTCGCACTGAAAAAATGGTGGCAGGGCACTTTAAAATAAAACACATTTGATCAGTTTTAGTTCAAAGTGCCCTGCTGCCATTTTTTCAGCATGGGGACACATGGGGATGCTGATACACGTGATGCGTGGGTGCTTCAATTAGTGTGACTCACCAACTAAAGCACCCAGCATCGCGTCCCAGAGCATGTGTAAAAATGCCCCTAAATACAGGTGTTTGGGGGATCCCTCTCGTCCAAGCATCTCTTTACCAAGAGATTCAGTCATGAATTGTGATCTGGCACCTGGGCTCATCTGTAAAAAAAGAAAAAACAGGCAAAACAGGCATAAGTCACTGTTTAGCACCCTCATCTGGGACTTACCCTGTTTGAGTCAAAGTAGAGAACTGAAACTCAGTTTCCCTTCACCATATAATAGGGTATTCCAGAGTGGGTCTGTCTCCTCTGTTGGAGCTGTTCAACTTTCTACAAATATTTAATTATTCTGAGGCCAGAGAGAGACTGCAAGCCAACTAACAAAGCCAAGACGTGCCTCAGGACCTTTGTGGACCTAGTTTCAGCCATTGCTGTCATCTGTAGTCACAGCAAATGTCAGTCTTAGCAGCTGTTCATATGCAGGTTATATTAGGACTGAAAATAATGCAGACACAACTTGCTTAAAGGTTTACTAAGTTGGACATCAAGGATGGCAGGTTGGATTTGCTTTCTGTTAGCTTCAAGGTGATACATTTATTAATTGTATGCTAGGTTTTGGCTTGCCCCTGTTACAAGCACATACAAACTCCCACTCTGGCTTACCCAGCTTCATTCAAATTTTCACAAATGTCTAGACAGTAAGAAAACCCAATTACATCACTTACTGAAGGGGAAAATGTTTCATGAAATACTATGCTATCTTTTAATGGAAGCCTTGCAAAGCTAAGGGAGCACAAATAGAACAGTCCCACACCATACATTCACCTAGCTCTATCTGCACCAATGCCATTTCACTATACCTACACATGCCACAGAGTTTACTCCATGACATACATACTGGGTTTACAACAGCAACCAGGCCTCTCTCCATCTTCATTACATGACACCCAACATTCTCTCACACTCAAGGATACCACTGAATAACTAAAAGGTCATTTTAAAAACCTACAATATCCACTGGCAGCAGGGAATAGAATGACCTCAATACTCTTAGCGTTTACATAATGGAAAAAGTTCTATAACAACATTCATTAATTGCCTAATTAACTAGCAAAATCTTCAGATCATTGACCCAGATCTCTCACCTTCCTATGCACTTCCGTTGCTAGTGTCAGCTTTCCTAATTGAGCCCCCTTTGAAGAATCTTTTATGCAGGCATTTGGCATTGGCACAGATGGTCCCAAGCACATGGCAGCAGTTGAGGAGGAGCCTTCTGAACTGGATTTAGAGGAATGTAGAGACTCTTTGAAATTCTTCAGTGCAATCTGTCTCTGTAACCGTAACACTTCCTTCTGAGATTCCCGCAATAGATGATCAAAGTCAATGAGGTTCAGGCAATGATGACCCTCCTAAGGGAAAATCAAACACAACAACATGAAGTAGCCCTGGAGTCAAAAGGATGGAAAATGTCAGAGGACAATGGTTTCATTCATGAATTGACTGAGTGTTATTTGAGAGACACTAGCACAAATGCACCTGCACTCTGTCACAGCTTAGCATGCAGAGCTTTCTGTTTGCATGGCCCCCAAAGCAAAGCACATACTCCCAAAGCCCTAAAGGACTTGACTATGCCTCTGAGACTCACCTGTGTCAATAGATGACTACAGCACCCAGAGGAGGAACAAGCGAACAGATAAAGCCACAGCAACCACCTCAGTGCTGAGGGGCACTTGAGAGCACTTACATATGCATGTATGGTAACTACCAGCAGGGAGCGTGCCAGGTCAACATTCTCTCATTCCTCCAACAAAATGGAGCTAGCCCGACTACTGGCTGACAGATTCAGTGTGTGTATTAGAAAGTAGCCATGATCCTAGCCAGCTTTGGGCATCAGAAAGGGTTAGTATTTTTTAAGTACTGAGACAGCATAAAGATGATCGCAAAGAAGGTGTCCTAAATTATCTCTATAAAGTGGCTTGTTTTGCAAAAGTTAAGAAACCTGGTGGTTGGAGAAGAGTGTTTGGACCACTGACTTGGGAAGGCTGGCTCCCCCTGTCCTTGCCCCCCAGCAGCCAGTGAAGGGAAACCAGGAAAATTTCTTTGTACAAAGTCATGCGAGTCTTTCCACCAGTTTGTTTGCATCCCTCAAAGTCCAGTAAAAACAATTGCTTTTACAGGCCAAAAAACATGAAAGACTAGTTCTCTAGCAGTGTTTGTTAGAATTGCTAAAGGATAAGGCCCCTTCCTCCAGGAAACTGATAGTCATGGGGATCGCCTCAAAACTGGAGAATCTGTGAAATCTTCAGTCTGTCCTCACCTCGGTCTGCCTGGCTCTAACAACACTCTGCACCTTATCAGCATGACTGCATGAGAGCGAGGTAAAGATCATTATCACCATTCGACAGGGGGGAACTGAGGCACACCGCTGTAGGCACTGCCCCTACATCACAGAGTGAGTTAGGATTAGAAACTGTATTCTGTTCACTGTTACACCCAGGCCTGGTAGGGTGCACAATGAATGGCTTCAGCACTGTGCAATCTCTCTCCTTTCTGCTAGAAAAAGCAGTCTGCTCAGGAGGTGGCTGCTAGGACCTGGGCAAGTATCAGATCAGGAAGCAGAAGCTCAGTCCTTCCACAGCTGCTGCCACTATAACAAAACCCCAGGGCAGTTACCCTCCCATACCCTCCACTTCGCATAGCTCCCTTGAACATGCCCTAGCCCACACTGCCTGTCCTGCCTAGTGCTCAACTAGCAAGTGTGGCACAGAGGGGAAGCCCAAGGAGTCACCCTCACACCAGCAATGAGATGCTTGTAGCAACACAGCTGTGAAAGTCATCAGTAGTATATCTAACTCCTTTGCTGCAGGAGATGGAATTTTCTCTAAAGGAGTTTTCAAGTCTATGAAATATTTAGCATTAATGCCATTCCAGATAGTTTTCAGTTGGCTAGAATCTACTGTAGTCATTTCTGGAATCATTTGTCCTCAGTGGGCCCCTGTCCTTTTCTTAGGGTTGCCTACTACTTTGCTTTGCTTTGTGCACTGCCGCTGTGCATTGACCAGAAGTTTCTATTTTGCTGGTCAGAGTGATAACTCTACCTTCTTTTCCTGAGTGGTTGGGATCAATTTAGAGGTCAATGTGTCTGATCAGTTCAAATTACTCCTATTCATATACATTACATTGTGCAGTATCCTCAGCAAACATGACATTTAATCCTATTTATGTAGGTTTTTTAGGGTCCTCTTCAATTTCTCACAGTCCTTCAACCTCATTTTTAGGTGTCTTGGCATTTCATATTATGAAAAATCTTCTCTTTCACTGAGGAAGTCTAGTGCCCCTATGGTTTACAGAAATGAACTTGACTTTACTAAGGGGTTAGCACTGAGGTCAGTGAATTGCCTGTTGCTGGCACCATGAAAATATATTCAGATGTGGATGAATAATTCATAGATTTTGACACTAGAAAGAATTGTCAGATCATCCAGTCTGACCTACTTACAAACTAGATACCTAGTGATTCCACACGATGCCATCGTTCACACTAGAGCTATCTTTTAGAAAACTAATTACTACATAAAGACTTCAAGTGACAAAATTCAAGACACGTAACGGAGGTATTTGAAGGGATGATTCCCTTCATTGTGAAAATGGTAGTCTGAATTTGTCTGGCTTCAACTCCCAGCCACTAGATCTTGTTCTGTGTTTGTGTGCTAGGTTAAATTCCATGGAAAGAAGTGGAAGGAATGAAGTGAACCACTCAGGGACTACTTGTTTTATATGCAGTGCACACCAATCAGGAAGAAAAGCCAGGAGTATTATTTTGGCTGGTTCCAGGTGAGGACAACCTAAACTCTACATATCCTAACTTTTCAGTTTTTGGCTTGGAAAACTTATATATGTTCCTTGCACAGAGATTTTTTTTTTTAAATAATAAATATACTGCAGTACCTCAGTCCTAGTGATTATATTATCAGAGCTCAATCTTGCAGGTGTTCAGCACTCAGGCTGTGCTCCACTTAAGTAAGTGGAGGATGCAGTTAAGGTTAAATCTGCACTTAGTGTAGAGCTATCCAAGCTAACTTTGAACTAGACAGATCTGTTACCAGTCATGCCACGTATTCATGGAAATCATACTGAATTGGCAGCTGTGAATGTTCAGGCTGGACCCAAGCAACCACTCCCCTCTAGTCCCAGAACACAAACTGTGCAATCTAGATAAGCAAGCAAAACAGCTTGTTTTCTGAAGGGAAAATATTCCCAACAAACTTCTCCCTAATTGCAGAATTGGAAGGGTTCAAAGGAAAGCAGCAAGAAAGATCAAAGGTGAAGGGTCTGGCAAAAACACAGTGAAAAGAAAAGGACTGATGCTCAGGGAGGCAAAAAGAAGACCATAATAAAAGTGTCTAACATAGTGAAGGTCTAGAGAAGGGATATCAGGAACTTCTACTCTCCCTGTCTCAGGCTCCAGAAAGATGTTACTATAATAGTATGACTGGGATCTGAGAACTGTTATGCGTGATCCCCAAAATCGCATGTCCTGCCATACCAGATGTGTATGGCAAGATGTACAATTTTTGGAATGGGGCATAAAATTCCTCAGATCCCTATTGTGCTACTGCCAGGCCTGAACTAGCCAAACCAAGACTTGTGGCTGCTGCTTGCCTGATCCCAGGACTCTAAGGCTGCCAATCAGGAGCAAGTACCTGATCCTAGTTAAAGGCCTGGGGCTGCCCCTAGCCTGATCGTGGGGATTGGACAGGGGAGGCTGGGTCCCAGGCTCTACGAGTTTCCCTCTGCCGGATCCTATCAACTGACTATCAAGATTGGGCAGGGGGCAGCTTCAGGTGTAGTGCACATGTCCTATGTTCAATTTAAAGCATGATACAAACCAGCCATAAAGATGTTCCATATTAAATACAGAACATCTTTGTGACTGGTTTGCCATTTTACACCATACCATAAATTTGCATAATTTAAAAATGCATAATTTTAAATTGCATAAATTTGCAATTTATTGCACAATTAACACATTAATCACAAAATACATCTGACAGGACCCTCATAAAACAAGAACAGGAAGAAATTAAAAGGCAGGACATTTTTAAAAATACAGGGAATACTGCCTCACTTTATTGTGTAATAAGTCTGTTAAACCGATAGTTATTGGTTCTTGCCAAGCCAAGAATTTAGCAGTATTTAAAGAGGGTTTACACCTTTACAGGCAGGACAAACATGACTGAGTTATAATGGTTAATTATGGCGATAAGCATTTTGGAAGTGAGCTAAACCCTCCTGTTTCTGGGCATAAGGCATCCTCTGCCTATTAGAGGTCAGGATGAATCCTTCATGGAAGTTATCCCAGATCAGCTTACTAGAGGGCTTTCACACCCTCCTTCACAGCATCTGGATCTGGCCATGATCAAAGACAAGGCCTGAACTGGATCAACCTTGTGTCTGGCAGTCCCAGTGTTCATCTCTAATCAGATGCAAACCAAGGTTTATGATACCAAGTACACTAACAAAATGCCTGTTTGTTCATTCAGTGATAAAAAACAACAACATATATACTAAAGTATATGTTATAAACTATTCACTTAGCTTCTCTGTGCATGAAAAGGCAGGGTTTAGCACTCGGGGGTGCATCTATGTGTACATTAATGCACAGTGGTTACTGCACATTTAATTTAGTACTTGTATAATCAAGTATTAAATAAATATGCAGTAACTGCAGTTACTCCACAGTAGCGCTGGCAAAGTCCTTTTTTAGTGATGCTACTGTATAGTAGCTTATTATCACTGTTTGTGATGTGATGCACTACTGCGCAGTATTATTAGGCTACTATACAGTTAGTGTCTTGTATAGATGCACCTAGGTAGGTCTCTTTTAGGGAGAATTCTCTGGATGTTCTCAAACTAGCAAGTTGCTTAGGATATTTTATTACCATATAATGTCATGTGATTATGTAACAAGAGACCACATTGCAATACACATCAATTATGCCAGTGGAAGAGTTAAGGTTGTTATGGCCACCTTATCTCTGCATCACTAGATTTGTGTGCATCTCAGCCTTAATGTTGCAATAATGTGGCTCATGTTTTCAGTTATCAACATACTGGTACTTTTCATGGCTATATTCTGTCATGGCTGTGAGCTGCATCTCAAGAAGAAGAGAAGTAAGAGAGGGGAATAGACAGAGGGTAACATATCAATGGTTGGTACATCCCTTTGAAGAGGGATGGGGATTAGCAGTAAATACAATATCTCAGGCCTATCCTCTTACCAAAATCACAGCCAAATCTCTCTTGCACAAACTCCATCTTCAGTGGGTCCTGCATACCTTGTGTATGGCAGGCACTCCCACCTTCCTTGCTCTGGCTCCCACGTCAAAAGCTATCAAGCTGCATGGTTTCAGTGTCCAGGTGGGATTCCCTCCCTCACACTGGCTCCCGGAGCCCTGTTTTCTGTTACTGGTCAATTGTGCCACTTAAAACACTTTGTTCCTAAACAAGGAATGAAACTCCAGAAAAACTCTCACCTTCCCTGATGTAAGCTTTGCCTGCAGCTCCCAACACTCCTGCTGCAAAGCTTTGATCTGTTTATCTTTTGCCAAGAGGGCACTGGCTTGTTCCGTCAGGTCCTTGGTCCGTTGGCGAGCAAATGCTTTTTTACACAGCTCAAGGCTAGAGCCCTTCACAGCCACTGGAGCATTTACCTACGCCAGGGAGAGAACAGCAACACATGCGGTGTCATTATTAATCATCACAGAGGTAGGCAGAGGGTATACAGTGCCTGACTGGTTGGCCAGAGGTGAAATTCCTCCTGGAGAAGTCACGGACTGCGCAATCATATAAAAAACACCATTCAAACTTTTGCTTTTGGATGGTGTATCTTGTCCAATAGCAGGATCACTATGCTCTGAGGCCCTGCCCTATCACATGGGCCCAGTGTACTGTAGCCTTCTCAGGACACTGGAACCAGCTGCTAGCAAAATAACACCAACTCCTGGATGCCCTTCAATATATTCCTGCCTTGGAAACCAGGCACAGACCCCTCTTATTCAATCCTCTGTTGCACAAGGGTGGTCTATTAGAACCCAACCAGGTGGGAACCACAATGTCCATTCTATATGTTTCTCTAAGGTAATAAAACAGCCATTCATATTCCAACATTGAAATGTGTTTGATGATCATACAATTAGGGTGATCATCTCACTGAGGCTTTTTGTGCCCTCTCAGAAGAGACTTTACATGCAACATGTCATTTCTACATTTCAGAATCCCCAGCAGCGCCAGTGAGACACTGTTGCTTTCTGTATAGTTATACCCCCAGAAGGGTGCTGTGCACTGCACAAAGAACTTGCCAAAGCAAGGCCTCCCCCACAGGGAGCATACAGTGGGCATTTCCAAAGAGACACAGACTCAAAGGGGGTGGGGGAATTTAAGTGAGCAGGACACAGCTCCTATAATGTGATTACACACACACACACACACACACACACAATGTGTGTGTGTGCATATGTGTGTGTATAGGTAATTTATGTATGTATAAAAATAGCAATGATTATTGCCTTGCTTCTAGGAATGGCAGGAGCAATGTCAGCACAAAACCCAGGAAGTACCAAAGTTTAGTGTCCAGGAAGTACCTATTTAACTTTATCCCCCAAGCCTGCACCCAGGTTCTTTCATACGTAGGAGACTGACACAAGGGGAAAAGAAACAGAGCTAACTGAACATCACAAATGGATGGAGATGTTCTGACCAGTTCTGTTAGCAGTGCTCCCCCAGGCTGTTCTGCCTACTGCTTGCCACCTGCCTTTTCCCAAAGAGAAGTTATACCCAGTAGGGGCAGGTGTAGGGTTAAGGGCAAGGTTATCACTACGCTTGCCAAGCACACATTATTTATTCAAAGTCCAGTACCATACTGGAAAGCAAAGTATGATGGCTCCATTGCCTTAGGTGGGAATTCTAAGGCCCAGGAAGAGCACAGCAACAACACCCCAATTTAGCACTTGGATTTCCTGACTTGGGTGCAAACCCTTCCCTTTGATATGGGTTAGTGGCTCCTGTGAGAGCAAGACTTCTACCTGCAGCTTTTGCCATTTGCAGCTTTGTGGCAAGGGCAGGTGGGAAGAGGACAGGTAGAAACGCCTGCAGCCTACACTTTTTGGGTGCATGTATCATGGTGGAAATTCAACACACTGATGTTGTGTGCCCACACGCTGATTGGGAGCTCCCCCACCCACGCTCTGACACTCCTAACTTGTGTGTGACTTACATGCTCTTTGTGCCCCCTACACCCAATTGCTCTCTCCAGAACACACATGCTCCCACTCCCCTAGAAAACCACAGACACCACCTTCCTCAAGCAAGGCTCCAATTGCAATTCCCCAGGCCCTTTCCCCACAACTCCTCTCCTCCTTCCCAAGCTAGACTACAGCTCTTCCACATCAGTCCTCTCCCTCTTCCAGGAAGGGTTTGGCTCCTATCCTGTTACCTATCAGCTCTGTGTTCTTGGGGAACCCTGGTGCAGCACGCAGCCTGTCTGACTCATGAAGGACTGACCTCCCCTCCCCGCTGCCTGAACCAGAACTGATCAGAGGAAGGACTTACAAAAGGCAATGAAGATGCAGTCAGAGACGCTTCTAAACCCCTCCAGACAAGGGTGATAGGGCAACTCCCCTAATCTCATTTACATTGAGGATGGGACAAGGAGGCCTCTCCATTAGAATTCAGGATGGAAACCAGGGATTCCAAGGCAAGGACTGCACTGAACTCTGGGACCAGAGAAGCAGGGGAGCACTGCATGATGGGGGATCTCTGCTCCAAATGCTAATCAGCCCACATCTGCGGACACCCAGCTCAGCATTTATCAGACCGATTCTAGTGATGACTCCTTTATTGGTACCCAAAACATTGAATCTGCCTGTTTGCATTGTGAGTGCCCTCAGAGTAAGAGTCACCCATAGCCAGGAGTGGTCAGCTTCTATTGTCCAGCATAACAAAACAACTCTGGTGTACTCCCTTGAGCCATCATTTACCCAAAAACAAACCTAGTGTTAGTGTTCTCCCTTGAACCATTGTTGTTTCCCTGCAAAAACCCCTACCCAAGCTCAAGTTTCTGTTCTGGTGCTTGGATCCAAATGCTGCACCAGTTCCACTGGGACTTCACCTTCTCCTTTTTCTGCCTGGACTACCTCCACTGATGGTGCAGGGGGCTCTGCCCGTCCCAAGCATTCTGGACTTGAAACTGAACGGCTTGTCTGCAAACTCCAACAAACACCTAGAACCTCCACCAGTTCAAGCTTCATGGAGTGGTGAGACCCCTCCACTGATGGTGCAGGGGGCTCTGCCCGTCCCAAGCATTCTGGACTTGAAACTGAACGGCTTGTCTGCAAACTCCAACAAACACCTAGAACCTCCACCAGTTCAAGCTTCATGGAGTGGTGAGACCCCAACACACTCGCTCTCTCTCTCTCTCCAGACATTACTTTATACACCTGATTTTTGTTGATCAGACTTGAGCTAGATTTCTCAAAAATACCCAATTGAAGTTGTGTAATAGTGTAACTGTTTTGTTTGTTTTTCCTTGTATGGCTGTTACTACTAGGATCATAAGTTTCATGTAGCTGGTAATAAAATAACGTTTGTGGTCAAGCTGGTTGTCATACTCTCTATCTCCTGGATTCCACACTCCCCCCGTCCCATGTGCTCTATAGCAATGCTTCTTTCACCTAAGTCAAAGATCCCTACAAAGCCCAAAAATCCTGTGGGGTCTGCTCATCAAGGGAGTTACTATCAGGACACCTGGGACAAGAGATTGGGAAGTACTGAGCCGTGGCATACGAGGGTTTCAACCTGTATATCCTAAATAACCCTGCCCGCTCAGACGTGCTCTGTTAACCTGCGTGCATGTGTCTGACTGCATTTTATTGTTGCTCTAAGCACAGTTCTGTAAACTAAGTTCTGTGCTGAGTCCGTGTCTTTTGAGGGTACCAACCTGTAAATGCTGGTTGACCTGGCTGACTCAGATGTGCTCTGTTTCTGTGCTGAGTGTATCAGTCTGGAAATGCTGAGTAACCCTGCCCACTCAGACATGCTCTGTTAATCTATGTGTGTCTTTATGTGTTTGACTGATTCGGTAGCTGGAGGAACCCAACCCCATTGAAACTAAGCCCTGCACGGTAGTTCCACTGGGGGTGAGGAATTGCAGAAGGGAGAGACAGAGCTCAGTATAGAAACACAAATTACACTAGCAGTACATTGATACAATTGCAGAGACCCCAGAAACATACCCCTAATAAATGAGTGCACCCCAAAGGGATGGGCAAATCTGGTAACAGTTCCCAGGCAGATTCCAATTTGAGGGCTTGTCTGTATTACAGAGAGTAGCCAACCTGTAGCATGCGTGCCACAAGTGGTAAAGGCAGGCTCTGTGTGTCATGCAGCAGACTGGGGAGGGGGCAGGCAGCACAGTGGCAGATATGGCAGGGGGCAGAAAGCAGAGCAGCAAACTGGGCAAGAGAAGGGGATCAGAGTGGCACTTGAGGGTGTGGGCCTAATTTATGACATACCTGCCAGAACAGTTGGCCCCCATTTCTCTGCAGCTAGGCCAACAGAGCACCCTACTGGTAATGCAATATATGCTGACAGAAGGGGTTTTTTCACCCATCACTTTCACCACTTCCCCAGACAACATGGCCAAGCTGGCAGAAGCTTTCTTCTGTCAGCTGAGGTGCATCAAAACTAGGGGTGATTGCCAGAACAGTTTCATGAGCTAGAGGTTTTGATCTTTTCCTAGCTGACATCTCACAAGCTGGCAAACCTGGGTAGTGTGAGCCAGACACTGTCTGATGGCAGGGTTCGCTGGAGCTGGTGGGTAATTGATCAGTGGTTTGGTGAACTGGTGTGTAAACCAGCGTGCTTTGATCAAGAGTACTTTGTTCATGTTGATTGGAGGCTGGGAGATAGGTAAGCTCTTCTCTAAGGTGAGTGGGGCCATCATTTACTAGCAAGGTTTGGGCTGGAAGCCTTATAAAAGGCCACTTGTGAGCAGAGCAAGCATAGGTACAACAGCTCGTAGGGAGTTCCCCTGCAGAGGGAGCTATGTGGGGCTCACTTTCTCCCTCTACCAGGAATGGTGGAGCACAGGTCTCAGGTGTGCTGGACCACTTAACTGGAGGTGTGCTGCAGTAGAGACTGGTGAGCAGAGCCAAGACAGACCAGAAGTTGTGACCCAAGGGGAATGTGCTATGTTTGTCTTCATTCCTGGAAACAGGAGACTTCATCTGGCAAACCTGGTGAGGATAATTTTAAAGTAGGTCCTGTGGAGGGGATGGCAACAAAAACCCACAGCCTAGTTTAAAAGTAAGAATAAGGGATGAGAAAGCTGAGAAGGATCTGAAATTTTGGAGAAGAGGTAGGAAACCTTAGTAGGACTGAAGAAACAGTACTGCAAAAAATTAGGCAGACTATCAGTTATCTTCAATGTCTATATATAAATGCAAGGAATACAGGCCATAAAACATCACAGCATGTAAGGAAAACTGTGACCTAATAATTTGCAGTACAGAGACTTGATAATCTTGATAATCTCCATTACTGGAATATCTTTACTAAAGGGTTTAGCTTGTTCCAGAAGGCTAAGTAAGGGAAGGAGAAAAGGGCATTGCACCATAGGTCAAGCACATACACACTTGCCCCTTGGTCCAAGATGTATGGTATGTTGAGAGTATCTTGAGGGAGATAAAGGGAGTAAAAAATTGCAGACATGTCATGGTAAGGTTCTCCTAAAGACTTCCACATCAGAAAGAGGACGTTGACGATGCATTTTTGAGCAGATATCAAGAGCATCTAAAAGGTACAAAAGAGTAATGATGGGAAATTTTAACTACCCCAATATCTGAAAAATAACATGTTCAACAAATTCCTAAGATGCATAAGGTACAAGTTTCTGGACCAGAAATATAAAGAATTAACCAGGGGTCAAATTTAAGATTTGGACAGGTTGAAAATATAAAAGTGGTCAATATCATCAGTGAAGGTGACTGTGAATGGAGAAAAAATCATGATCCTAAGAAATGCAAGGCTGATTGACAGCAAAACAAGGACACAGAACTTCAGAAAACCAGATTTTAGCAACCTCCAAAATAATAAAAAAGGTCCCACAGATAGATAAACTAAAGGAAAAAGGAATGCATAGGGGCTGGAAGTTCCTAAAGAATATATCAGAGTGGCAACTGCAATCTATTTTAATACATAGGAAAAGACAAGGCAAAGTGTAAAATAACTTTGTCATACACAATGCTTTTAACTACCTAAAAGTCAAAAGCAGTACTGATGGTCACTGGAGAGCTATACCAGGCTGCAGAACAAGCAAGTAGGAACAAAGTCAGGAAAACAGAAACAAAACATGAATTACAGGCAGCAAAGGATATTAAAAACAATGAATGTTTTTTCAAGTACATCATAAGTAAGAAAAGAATTTAAAAAAAAACTGTGGATCCACTGTTTAATGGTGAAGGTGAATTAGTGATGGATGACAAAAAGAAGGCAAAGCTACTCAATGACTACTTTGCTTTTACCTTCATATTGTGAGCAGACAGCTAGCCAAATCAGTGTAAACAGAAAGGGGGCAAGAATATTGCTCAAGATGAAGACAAGGACCATTTGACTCTTTTGAATGAATTCAAGGCAACAAACCCTGACAAAATACACAACAGAGTGCTGAAGGAGCTAGCTAATGAGATCGCAAAAAGATATTAGTAATTAGCAACTATCTTGAAAAAGTCATGGAAGCCATGAAGAGGGAAAACATACCTATATTTAAGAAAGGGGAGGAGGGAGACCCAAAGAACAATAGACATGTCAGTCGAAAATCAATGGTAGGGAAGTGACTTAAATTCTATAACAATTGCTTTATAAAGGCCTAGGGGACAAAACAGTTATTGCTGTTCAAAAAACAAATCATGCCAAAACAACTTGTTTTCCTCCTTTGGCAAAATAACTGGATTGGTGAATAAAGGGAACAAGGCAGATATAATGTGTCTCAATTTCAGTAAAGTTTTCCAGATTCCCATGTGGCAGTCTCATGACTAAATGAGAACTATGGACTAAAAAAGAACTACCATATGATGGACAGATAATTGGTTAGGAGACTGTAGGCAACAAATAGTAATTAAGGGATTGATATCAAATTAGGAGGAGGAATTGAGTGGGATGTAAAGGGATCAGGTCTGGGTCCACCGCTCCTAAATATTTTTATTAGTTTTTGATAAAAAGAGTGGCAAATATGCTCCCCACATTTGCAGAAAACACAAAATTAAATGGGATGGCAAATAATTTGGGGGAACAGAATTAAAATCCCAGACAATCATGATAAATTGGAGAGTTAGGCCGCAAACAATTAAGTAACATTGCAACAGGACAAATGGACAGTACTTTACAGAAGACAGAAATGCCAAATGCACTGGCAAAGGCAAGAAGGTAAACGAGGTGAAGGGGTAAAAAAAAAAAAATGCTTTCTATAAATGTATTAGAAATAAGATCGAAAAAATGTAGGTCCCTTACTGAATGGGGTGGGAAGTCGACAGTGGGAGAATGTTGAAGTACCTATATTTAATGCTCTTTTGTTTCAGTCCTTACAAACTGTTCAAATGTCAGCTGACCAGAACAATCAGAGCAGGGAAGGCAGAACAAGCTTGGGTAAACTATCAGCTTTTTAAATTAGCAGGCCAGGCCAGATTCATCCCTAAGTGATCAAGGAATTGGTTGCAGTAATTCCAGAGTTATTACCTGTTATCTTTCAGAACTCATGGCAGTTAAGTCAAGCCCAAGAAGATGGGAAAAGGGCAAATATAGGAATCTCCTTTTAAAAAGAGGAAAAAGAGGGCCCAAGGAATTATAGACTATCAGTTTAACTCAGATAGTTGAAAAGATCCTGGAGCATATTATCAAACAATCAATTTGTAATTTAACAAACAATATAATTAGAGGATAACAAAGTGATACCTAACAGTCAGCATGGATTTGTCAAGAGCAACTTGTGCCTAAAATAATTTAACTTCTTTCTATGGTATGCTAACAAGTTTTGAGGATAGCAGGAGGGTAACGGATGTGATATTCTTTGATTTTAGCAAAGATTTTGGCACTGTCTCCCACGATATTTTCATAAATAAGCTAAGGAAACACAGTCAAGATGAAACTACTATGAGGTGAATACATAACACATTGAATAATCACAGTCAAAGCGTAGTCATCAGCAACGCAATTTCAACCTGGAAGGAAACTTCAAGGGGGGTTCCCCAGAAGTCTGCCCTGAGTCTGATACAGGTTTCCCTCACTTTATGCAGATTCTGTATGTGCGAATTCACTCTTATTCAATGACCCTTTTTATACCAAAAGTTCATTATGTGCAAGGTAAATTCACTCTTATGCGATTTGTGTGGCGGAAACCCGCAGTCAGCTGCTTTGTACTGTGCGTTGCGGGAGTGACATACACCAAAATACAGTCTCCTGTATGGATCTGTGCTCCTCACTCGTTGTCTGCGACACGTGTTTCTGTAGTTGCCATCCCCGTTATGATAGTGCCCTGTGCTTGTGTGCGCTGTCTGATGTTGGTGAGTAGTAGTACCAAAACCGTCTTGTAAAAGTGATAGAAATAGGTCTGGGGGTCAGTACAGTTGAGGTCTTGGGACATATCCCTATTTGTTACATTGTAAAGTGGGTTCCCTTTATGTGAATTCAAGTTATGCACCATTTTCCAGGAACACATGTACAGCATAAAGCAAAGGAAACCTGTAATATTCAGTGGGCTTATCTACACAAGGTACTAAATGCGCAGTAGCCTAATAATGCTGCACAATAGCACATCAGGGCAGAAACAGTGCTAATAAGCTACTGCACAGTATTATTAGGCTACTGTGCAGTGATGTCACTAGAAAGGCATTCGCCAGTGCTACTGAGCAGTAAGGCCGGTTATTGTACATTGATTTAGCACTTGGTTCTACAAGTACTAAACTTAATGTGCAGTAACTACAGCACATTAATGAACATGTAGACATACCCAGTATCTTTATTAATGATGTAAGGATGGAACTGAATGTAAATTTACGAAATTTCCAGATGACTCCAAGATGGATGGGATTGCAGGTCCTCTAAACGACAGGTTTAAGATTAAAAAAGATCTTAATAAATTGGAAAATTTATCTAAAAAAAAAGTCTGAAGCTCAGTAAGGACAAATACAAAGTACTACGTTTAGGGAGGAAAAATCTAACGCACATATACAAAATGGGGAATGACTAGCTAAACTGCAGTACTGCAGAGAAGGATCTGGGGATTATAATGGATCACAAGATGAATATGAGTCAACAGTATCATGTTGTTACAATAAAAGAAAATAGCAAACTGAGATATATTATCAAAAGTGTCATATGAAAATCTCAGGAAATGTTTCTTCTATTCTATTCAGCATTGGTGAGGCCTCACCTGAAGGACTGTGTCCACTTTGGAGATCCACACTTCAAGGAAAACCCTGAACAAAAAAGGGAAGACCTGACCTGTTTATCAGTGGCACTCATGTCCCACAGCAGGAGGGCTAGCACTCTGTTCTCTGTCCCACGCCATGTCTCTGCAGATGTACCATTACCTCAGAAATGGCTAGTACATTATTGTAATCCTTCTAAGGAAGGAGAAGGACAGAACAAATGCCAGTTACATCAGAAACTGAACAGCTGAGATCAGCCATGTTTCAGGCCCCTTTCAAATGAGCGGTGGCTAATATTGCATTTGGCACTTAAAACGAATGGTAACTTCTGCCTTGTATACATTAAAGAAACAAGCAGGCTGGCAGCCCACTTAATGCATAATACAAAGCGATGCCCACACAGTGGCACGGACTTCCAGCCCACCTCCTGCCAGCACCCCACACACTGCCATGGCCTCTCATTCTAATCCATGTCTCTGCACTTTTTTAAGCACACTGATGTCAGGCCACAGACTTGAACCTGGGGCCTTGGCCTGCCACCCCAGGCCCAATAAAGCTATTGTGAAGCCTCCAGTAGGGTCTAATCCTCCACCCACTCCCTGTCACTGGAGTGGCCAGCTGTGGTAAGCTGACCCTCCACCTTCTGCGTCTAAACCTGTAACCCATACCAGGAAGTGTCTGGGTAGCAGGGCTTGACATGATCCCAGGTCACTTTGCTGTTCCCTCCAGCTTGTGCTCTGACTCTGCTCGCTGCTTGATCTTCCAGCTTCTTGACTCAGCTTGTTCCTAGACCCTGCTCTCTGATGTCCTGACCCAGCTTGTCAGTCTGATCGCCTGACTTCCTGACCCAGCTCGTCCCTGAATTCTGCACACTCCTCCTGAGCTTGGTCAGCACCTCAATCCCAAGTGGCCTCAGACCTTGCCACCCACAACCCTGCATGACAGCTGCAGTATCTCAGAAACTGTGGAGGACAAATATGCAACCACTGCTCTGATTTGACTCTCCTCCTTCTCTAGTTCCAGTGAAGCAAGGCTTTCTCATTGCTGGGACTACTTTCACATCACCCTGAAGCTAAGGCTTGGATGCTCCCAAGGAGCCTGCCTGTGACCCACTGAATTCTGTTAGCCAGAGGATAAAACTTGCAGCGAGGAAAATAACCTCCCCTCCACTCAGCTCCAGCTCCAGCTCTCATTCCCTTTCACTTTCCCCTCTTTCCTAAAAATGAACACTCGCACTGTAGCTTCAGAAAGTGATTAGACAGGCAGTGCCATACAATATCTGGCTGCAAAGACTTAAACACTTACTACTTTGAGATTTGCCTCCTGGAGTTTTCTTGCTCTTTCCTCCAGGCGCTTAGCAATCACGGCCAGCTCCGCATTTTTCCTCTTGAGATGCTTCACCTTCTCCTCTGTCTCAGGAAAGCAGCTCTTACGCTAAACAACAAATGAAAGAGTTAAAGGCAGGGAGATCCCTTTTGCTCTTTCTTTGCTCTCAGCCCCAGCCCCAGCCCTCCATCTCCTGTTTCATCCCACCCTAGGAGATCCAGTCCATTTATCCACAGCTAGTGCAGGTTTCTTCACAATTTTAGATCTTCTAACACTTTGTCTGCTCTATTTGTCCACCTCAATTTGCTAAGTCTGTTTTGCAGCCTCCTATGTCTTACTGTTAGCCCATTTTTCCTAACAATCTGCCTACATTTTCCTCTTTTCTTAATTTTATCTGTTTGGTCTCCCAAGTTCCACCCTACATGAGTTTCTCCCTCTATACTGTTAAAATCTTTCAGTCACTTGCAGACTGTGATGTTGTCCCCCAAATCTCCACGTAGTCATGCAAGGCAGATTTAGCCCTTCTGTCTCTTCTCACCTATTAATCCCTCCAGTCTCCAGAACCTTTCTTGTTTTTTCCTTCTGAGTTTCCTCCAATGTATCTACTGCTTTCCTATAACACAGTACCCAAACAATACAACATATTCCATCGTCATATCCTGGATTTGTGTCAGGCTGCACAAGTTCATTGCTCAGTTACAGCCCCCTCTCCCCTCTAGAGATAACTACTTTCTCCATACTCCCTCCCAGGCAGTGCTTGTGTTTCAAAGGACATTTCTACACATTTTAATTCTGTTTTTTCCAAGCTGAAACCTATTTTATTCCCTTGCTTCTAGTCTCTCCCTGCTCTTTGCACTGTTTATCCATCTTCACTGATAAACAGCAGCTTCTCCTAGTTTAGTATCACCTGAAAGTATCGTACATCTGCTGTTTGCTCCATTTCCCAACAATCAATGTGTGTTAGGTGCTCAAACCAGTCATGCCCTTGCAAAATGCTACCACTAAGATCCGCTGTTTTCATTATCCTTTGTTGCCTCTTCTTAAGTCATGAATTACCTTCAGTCAGGAGACTGAAGGCAATTTTGACAGTAATATTTTATAAGGCTAATATCCAGATCCATCACAACATGGCAACATCAGTTATGGTTGACTTGGACAATGGACATTTTATTTTTTGTGGGTTGATAGAGTTCTCTAAAACCTGTGTGTTTTGCATTAAATGATTCAAGTGCTTAATGGGGGCCATAAAGTGATGACATTTTCAAGGGCATTTTGAAGGAAAAAAGTAAACTGACCAAGTGACCATGCAAAAAAATGGCATTTTGGACTCTCTCACACTTTCATCAGTTCTCTTTTAAAACACAATAAATATGTGATAGATAAGATAGGAAATTAGTGTGAGCAAGATTTTAATGGGTATTGTCTATACCAGAGGTGTCCAACCTTTTTGAATGTGGGGCCAGATCATGAACTTTTTATCACCCAGTGGGCTGGCAGAAGCAGGCACTTGCACAGCCTGTCCAGTCCGGCCACAGCCTGGGGGGGCAGGGGGCAAGGGGCGCTACCTGACCCCGCCGTGTCCTCCCTGCCACCTGGGCAGCCTCGAGGATGCTTCCACACCTGCGCGCCTGGGCTCTGCAGCCAGGGGGACATGCGGAGACCCTAACGGGGGGTGCAGGACATGCAGGGACAACCCCCTATTCCCTCTCCTCCGGGGCAGCCCAAGCCCAACCAGCAGGACTCCATCCCTCCCCAGGGCCTGTGACTCACCACCCTCAGCACAATGTCTGTGGGCACGGGGGAATGCGGGGAGGCGGGAGTGGTGCCAGCTTCCTGCCCTGACAGCCACAGCCACAGCAGCAGTTGCAGCAGCATCTCCCGTGGGCCTGGCCGCAGCATCCCTCTGTGCTGTCATCTGCACCCCCCGCACCCGCTGCACCGTGACCTGCTGCGGCCCGCGCAGCCAGCAGGACCAGCACAGGGCGGGGCCAGCATGCAAATGAGGAAAGGAGGGGCGAGGCTAGGACGGGACACAGTGAAATGAAGGGGGAGGGGAGGAGCCGCACCGCATCGGCAATGTCAAGCCGACGCGGTGCATGTAGGAACCTTGTCCCTTCCCCAGCCATTAGGAAGATGCTGAGGGCCTGGGGGAGGGACAAGGGGTGGGAATGAAAGTAAACAGCGTTTACTTTCGTTTCCCGTCACAGCACCACGGGTCACAGAAAATGGCTTTGCAGGCGGCATGGTGGCCCACGGGCCATATGTTGGACAAGCCTGGTTTATACCCATGTTTGCTAAGGCTTCCAACTTGTTGTAGATACTGCATGTAATGTTTATAAGGCTGATGTTTTGACTATTGACAGCAGATGCACTAATTCTGCTGCCAGCATTCAAATTACAATGACAGCATGTTACTGCTGATGTGGGTAACAATGTTAGTAGACCTCCTTCCAGAGGAGATGCTTCAACAGTTACATTTGTCTCTTGCTGGGGCACTGCCCTCAGTACCACCAAAAATGCTTTGGAAAATGCTCTAAGGACACCTGTGAAGATGGTGTTTTCCAGATGCTGGCCTGGGGGGTCTGCATCTGAGCAGCCTCCTGCTGCTTTGTCACCCTGTCTGGCACAGCTGTAGGGCCAATGATCAGACTGTGCTCTGTGATGGGCTACGTACAGAAAGCCCCAGCGAGCAGCTTAAACTTCAAAAGCAAAAGCAAGACGCTGAGCAGTTGGGGAGACCCAGCTGCCCATGGCCCGACTGCCACAGGGCCACCAAGACAATTGATCACCTCCTCTAGCTCTGCACCTGCGCCAAGGAGGTATGGAAAAGGGTGAAGCATCTCTGTGAAGCGGTGACCAGCGTCAGCTAGCTAACCAGTGAAGTGGTGCTGTACGGACACTTCGCCAAACACCGGGGGAGCTCATCACCCCGTTTCAACCAGTTTGCAGCCTGCAGCAGGAGTGCCCTGTAGAAGGCCAGGAACCTCCTGTTGTACAGGCACACAGATGTAGAGGTAGTGGCGAGAAAATGGCACTGATCAAACTCTGGACCTAGTACCAGAAATCGGTAGTGGAGGATGAAGAGGATGCAGCCAAAGTCACCTGGCACAGAGACGTGTGGCACAGGATCATCCAACATCCCCCAAGCAGAGATGGGGGCGGTGGCAGTGAAGAAGAGGAAGGGACAAGTGGAACCGAGGACAGCAACAGCAACAGCGACAACAGCAGCAGGTCCTCCAGCAGGAGCTGAAACGACTGACGGAGAGGCCACATGAACTGAGTATGTGACCCCGCAAGCAGGGCGGGGATAGAAAGGAAGTGTCTGAGGGACCAGGATGTGCTTATTTGTTTTGTGTGGGTTGCACGCAATGCGGATATTGTAACAGGTTCAGGTGGCCAGCGGACCTTTGTACAGGTGCACGGGTGCGGTTATTTGTAATGAGTGAAGGTTTTTCTTTTTGCAGTATGATACTAGGAGTGTAGATATACATTTACAAAAAAGCAGATCAAGGTCTCCTACAGTGAGGGAGGAAATGGGGCAGGGGCAGGGGCAGGGGATGGGTGTGCTGCCCAGCCAGGGCAGTGCATGGGACTTGGGGCCAGGGTGGAGAGTGGGACAGAGCCATGGGTGGCTCATTCAACAAGCTTTAGTTCAAGTGCCCCTGCCGCCATTTTTAAGTACCAGAACACTGATAAATGTGATGCTGGAAGCTGCTGGAGTGTGCCACAAAAAAAAGCAGGGGGGAGGGTGGTTATGTCAGTATTTTAAAAGGTACTGACATAAATACGCCTTTTTTTTTTTTTGGTGCACTCCAGCAGCCTCCAACATCACATATAACCAAACTGGTTATTGGATTGGTACTGGCCAACATGGCTGGTTATTAATCGGCTACTGGTATCGGCCAAGAAAATCTTTATCAGTGCACCCCTAGTGACTTTGAAAACGTGAGGATCATAGGCAGGTCTGGGCCTGAGCATGCAAAATTTGGGTTAACTACCAGTAAACAAACCTCAGGAGGTTGTACGAGGTGATGAACGGTATCACACACTGACCCCTACAGGCTTCAGAAGAGGCAAGTATAACTAGGGACCTACCAAAATTGCAATTCTGCAAATTTTGCAAAATCCAGCCTTGCCCACAAGATCCGCAGGGGGAAAAAAACCCTCACTCAAAATAAAATGTTGGCTCCCCAGAGGGAGCCAGCAGCCCTCAGGGCAGTGCAGCAGCCTGCTAAGGTGGAGAAGGAGGTGGGAGGGGCTGCTTGCTCAAAGAGCTGCCAGCAAGACAGCTGCCACCTTCACCCTTTGTTGCTGATTGGCTGCATGGGCTGCCTGTCATGTAGCCCTGCCTCTGTCCACCAATCAGGGGCAAGGAGTGGAGTCACATGATGGACAGCCCTCACAGCCAATTAGCAGTGAGGGGCAGGGCCACCAGGGCCCTTCAGCCAATAAGAGACATGGGGGGCCCGCTGCACTTTGCCCATGAAACAGCTGCTGGGCCCCGGGTTCTGCCTGCAAATCAGCAGGCAGCCTCCTCAAATTAGGGAGGTCCCTAACTACAACCCACAACAGCTTCAGGTCTCCCACTTGTGACCACAACAACTACAACAGCTTATTCCTGTATCTCAGACTTAACAGAGCTGGTCCTTTAGCTCAAGTACTACAGCAGGGGTGGGCAAAGTCTGGCCCATGAGCCGGATCAGGCCCACGGTGGACTCCATTTCCCAGCAGCCCCGTGCCCATGTTGCTGCAGCCAGTTTCCATGGAGACCCCAGCACTGGGGGCACCATGACAGCATGGGGCCAGGGTTTCCATAGAGACTGGCCCCAGCCGCACTGGCAGGGCACACAGCTGGGCAAAGAGCTGCTCCAGGCCTGGGATCTTGCAGCGATGACAGCATGGTCTGGAGCCGGAACAGAGCTGTGATCCGCTGCCCACACTCCTTAGGTAAAGGCATGCAGACAGCAGATCTCAGCTCTTCCCTGGCTCTGGACCATGCTGCCACCACTCCAAGATCCCAGCCCCAGCCCCAGCCCCACAGCAGCTCCCCACCCAGCCTTGCACCCTGCCAGCACTGTTGGGGCCAGTTCCTGGGGTCTTCATGGGAACTGGCTACTTCAATGCAGGCAGGGGCTGCTGGGAAATGGAATCTGGCTGCTGGTAACATATGGTGCCAGTGGAGGGACATGCTACACCTTTGGGATGAGCTGCCCTAGCTGCACAGCTTGCACAGACACTGCTTAGTCACCAGGCACCCCTTAGTCGCCTGTGAGCTAATGGAGCCAACTTACACCTGGGTCTGTGGAGGCTCACGCTGACAGTCTAGTTGCCGAGACTGAATCCCTGTACCTGGTTGCCCTGTGAAGGGGCCTCATTAGAGGCCATTCAAACCTGGCCTCTGGTCTTTCAGCTTGAGCTTCCATAGATTCAGCTGCTAAAAACAAGGTATATCGTATCTACTGCTCTCCCACTGCTCTTGGCAAATCTATGCTGGTTGTTCCTGATCACTTTTTCCTTTAAAATAGATTTCTTGAGGACCTGCTCCATGATCTTTCCAAGTATCAAGGTCAGGTGGACTAGTCTGTAATTTCCTGGATCCTCCTTCTTCCCTTCATAAAGACAGATACTATATTTGCCATCTTTCAGTCATCCGGGACCTCACACAACCTCCACAAGTTCTCAAAGAGGCTTGCTAAAGGCTCAGAAATTACCTGAGCCAATTCCTTCAGTACCCCAGGATGCATCTCATCCAGCTCTGATGACTTGAAAACATCTAGCTTCTTTAATTAATCCTAATCTATTCTTCCACTACTCTAAGATGTTTGTCTCCTTCCTCTTTGCTGTCAGCTGTGCTCGTCATATGGTAGCTGCTGCCCCTATGTGGGAAGACTTGGGTAAAAAGGGCAGTAAATATGTCAGCCTTCTCTGCATCATCCATAACTTGAACGCCTTCTGCATTCTGTATGAGACCCATGGTTTCCTATGTTTTCTTCCTACTCTTGACATACTTGTAGAATCCCTTTTTATTGCCTTTTAGGTCTCATACCAGTTTTTCTCAAAATGTGCCTTGGCCTTCCTAATTTTCTCCTTGCATGCCTGTGCACTATTCTTTACTCTTCTCCAGCAATATGACTAATTTCCCACCTTTTGTAGGATTCCTTTTTTACTTTCAACTGATTAAAGAGACTGCTGTCTAACCAGGCAGGCCTCCTGTTGCACTTCCCATTCTTCCATCATATCAGGATAGCTTGCTTCTGCAGCCTAGATGCAGACTCCTTAAAGTACAGCCAGCTCTCCTGAACTCCTTTTCCTCTCAGACTTGACTTGCAAAGGGATCCTATCCACCACTTCCCTGAGCTTGTTGGAGTCTGCTTTTCTGAAGTTTGGTGTCTTTATTTAGATGTTCTTCCTCTACAGGCCATGGACTCTACCATGGTTGGGTGTAGTCACTATCACCCAACCTACCTTCCACCTTTACTACCAGGTCATCCCTATTTGTGATTAGCAAGTCAAGAAGAGCTACCCCCAAGCTGGCCTCTTTGTTAGGCTCTTGGTCTTGAACACAGGACCTTCACCTCTCCAATGCAGTGGCTCACCCTGGTCTGCTACCTCCTCAGTAGACAACCAGAGCAAACAGGTGGCTCGAATCCTCCACCTGGGCCTAGGCACACACCCACTCCCTACCACCAGAATGGCCAGCCAAGGTCAGCTGACCTCCTACGCCTTCCCATATAAACCCTTGACCTGGCAGGGAAAATGTCTCGGCAACCCTTGTATCAAGGCTTCTGTACCCTTGGCTTCTGCAGCTAATGACTGATTAATTCCTTGGATATCTGACAGCTAGATTCTTGACCTTGCACTCTACCAGATCCTCTGCATCTCCAGCTCAGTTCCCCAGACAGATCTTCTGGCTTCTGACTTCCTGGCTTCTCCTGACCCTGAGGTGACCCCAGACCTGGCAGCCCATGGCCCAACATGACACACTCTACCATCTGTACCAAGAATTTATCCTTAACACCATGAACATTGTGTGCTTCCTGAGGCCAAGGGGGCACGGCAACTGCCTGCAGGTGGCGGCAATGGCAGCGGCGAGCTTCCACAGGCGGCAGCAGTGATGTCGGCAGCAGGGGAGGAGGGTGGCGAGCAGTGACCACCTTCAGGTGCCGCCAGCAATGGCAGCAGCAGCCAGTCTCAAGGGGTGCACCACCAATCTCAGGGTGTGCACGTGCACCTGCTTGCACCCCCTACGCGTCACCAATGCTCAACACTCCAAAAATCTGCTAGATTGCTTGTGTACTGCTGTGTTTCCTTCCCAGCAGATTTTCTGATAATTAAAATCCCTTGTGAGAACCAGGTCCTGTGATTTGGGTGCTTCCATCAATAGATTTAAAAAGGCCTTGTCCATCTCCTTCTCCTGGTTTAGCAGCCTATAGCAGATGCCCACCATGACATCTTTTCCTGCTGTTCTTCTCTCTGACCTTTAGCCAAATGTTTTCGACAGGCGTACCTTCCACTTCATACTGCACCTCAGAACATGTGTACATGACCTTTATCTATAAGGCAACACCTCCTCCTTTTCTCCCCTGCCTATCCTTCCTAAACAGGCTATACCAGGGGTGGGCAAAGTCCAGCCTGCAGGCCAGATCTGGCCAGCAGTGGATTACATTTCCCAACAGCCCCTGCTCATGTGACTGGGGCCAGTTTCCATGGAGACCCCAGCAGCAGCTGCACTGTGATGGTGCAGGGCCAGAGTTTCCACAGAAACCAGCCCCAGCAGCACTGGCAGGCAGCAGCAGCAACAGCCTCTTCCTGGTGGGGGACTAGGGAGGGGGTGTGCTGCAGGTGGAAGCAGGGTAGGCTCAGCTGCTGCTGCCTGTGCAAGGTGGTGTGACTGGGGCCAGTTTCCATGGAGACCCCAGCAGCAGCTGCACTGTGATGGTGCAGGGCCAGAGTTTCCACAGAAACCAGCCCCAGCAGCACTGGCAGGCAGCAGCAGCAACAGCCTCTTCCTGGTGGGGGACTAGGGAGGGGGTGTGCTGCAGGTGGAAGCAGGGTAGGCTCAGCTGCTGCTGCCTGTGCAAGGTGGCCAATGGCAGTGGCAGCACTGGGAG
>NW_005843051.1:213248-238753 GCF_000455745.1 Alligator sinensis
TGCAATTCGCAGCCTGCATGCTCTGGGTGGGGACCTTCAGGCAGCAGATCGCAGCTCTGTCCCAGCTCCAGACCACACTGTCACTGGTGCAAGAAGCCTCAGCAGAGCCATGATCTGCTACCTGCATATCCCTGCCTGGGGCACTTAGGCTGCGGATCGCAATTCTACCCTGGCTCTGGACTACATTGTCACCGCTGCAAGATCCTAGCTAGGCTCTGGAGCAGCTCTGCACCCTGCCACACACTATACCAGTGCTGCTGGGACTGGTCTGCACAGAAACCCAGCAAGGTATGTGTCAAATTTGTTTTTTAAATATCTCCAAGGTAGGTGACTGTACCACCTCTGGGTGGTCTGTTCCAGACCCTCAGTATTTGAATCGTAAAGGAATTTCTCCTTATGTCCACTCCTAAACAATCTTCAGGCAGTTCATGCCCATTGTTTCTTGTCTTCCCCTGGAGTGCCTTGGTTAACAATTGCTCCCCCAGGCCCTGATTTGTGCCCCTTATATACTTATAGGCTGCCACCAAGTCCCCTCTGAGTTTTCTCTTGTCCAAACTAAACAGTCCCATGTCTTTCAGCCTCTCCTCATATGACCTGCTCTCCAGACCTCATGCACGTGGCCCTCCTTTGGACTTTCTCAACTTCTCCACATCCTTCCTGAAGTGTGGCTCCCTGCATGACTGCTGCAGGGGTCTCCATGGAAACCAGCCCCAGCTGCATGGGCAGGGGCTTCTGGGAAATGGAGTTCAGCTGCCAGCTGCATCCATCATTTTGTCAAACATGACCAGACTCTAGTCACATGAACTATCCCACCATGTCTCTATAATCTCAATTACATCATAATTCCTCAGTTATATTAGGACCTCCAATTCTTCCTGTTTATTCAACATGCTTCTCACATTGTTATATATAAACACCTCAGATATCTATCTGATTATCCCTGAGAACATTGCTAAGGTTTCCACTATTGCTTCTCCTTTTTAAGTTTTTATCTAGGTCCCCTCATTCTTTACTTGCCTCTGGGCTTTTTTCTCCATCCCCCAATAAACCTAATTTAAATTCCTCCTCACTAGGTTAGCAAGCCTGTATGCAAAGACACTCTTCCCTCTCTTCATCAGGTGTACCCTACACTCCTTTCCAGAAGTCCACCTTCTTGGAACTTCACCCCATGGTGGAAGAATGCCATCCCATGGTCAAAGAACACTATTGGGTTATTTAGCCTGGAGAAGAAAAGCCTGATGGGGATATGAAAACAGTCTTCAAATACTTGAAGGGCCTGATTATAAAGAAGATAGAGATGAATTGTTCTCTGTGGCCATGGGGGACAGAAGTAGGAGCAATGGCCTCTGCTGCAGCACAGGCAATCTGGATTAGAGATTTTTCACTATGAGGGTTGTCAAGCACTTGAACAGGCTACCCAGAGAAGTTGTGGAATCTCCATCCCTGGAAATTTTCAGGAGCAGGTTAGACAAAGACTTGGCTGGGTTGGTTTAGACAGGGATGAGCCTGCCTTGATCAGGAGGGTGGACAAGATTACTTCATGAGGGCCCTTCCAGTCCTACTGTATGATTTTATGATCCCCTCTTTACATCCAGGTCAGCCACATCACCTCTTTGTGTGGCACTGGCTACAAGCTGACATACTTTAACCATGCCAGCTTGATCCACTGCCAGCTGAGGCAAAACTTTGACTATAGCCAGGCCACCTGCATCAACAGCCCAGATGGGGTCATGAGCTCTACCTTCCAGGCTAGACCTCTGAAAAACATTCGAGAAAAACTAAAACTTGGCCATTTTTTACTACAGGGCAAACAGTGCAATATCAGAGCTCTCCCCCAGCCTGGCTAAACTCTTGCACACTGCATCCCACAGGCAGACACCAGGCCTGGACAAGCCTGAAAGATGAAAGACTCAGAGAGCTCCGAGTGTGTGAGCAGGGGTCACATTATCCCTGTGGTGCTTGGGTATAAACATGTTCCCAGGCTGCAGGGGTCAAGCATGGCTGTGAAGGTTCCCCTGGCTCTAGCCCTGCTACTCGCATTAAGGTGCCAGGAGCATGTTCCTCAGCTGCCAGCCTACCTCATGGGGGCAGCTGCTGTACTGTTCCTCTTAGCCATGTCAGTAAATGAATCAATGTTTCCTCTTTCCTGCCTGAAAGAGGAAACAAGAGCGCTTCCTGCCTTCACGCTGTCAACCTGCCATTGGTCCTCCAATTTGCCAGCAAGCCCAGTTGGCTGCAGAGAAGTCACACCAGAGTCTCCAGCAGTCAAGTAATGCAGTACAAAGACTGCAGAGATGTCAGAGAGGGCAGCACTACTCAGACTCCTCCCTCACCTTACCCCCATCACAAGGGTTATGGTGTTATGGCAAAGGAGTCCAATCCAGTCAGCTTACTACGCAAGGAAGTTGACAAGCATGCAATTCTCCAAGGAGTCCACAAAGCTCAGCCCAAAAGTACCCAACCTGCTCCATGTTCCCTGAATGTCTTAGCCTGGCCCTTCCCAGTAGTTTTGGGGACTTCACTCCTACTCCCCATGCAGATGCCAACTGGCTTCCCAATGCCCTTAGGAAAGCTAGTGGAGGGGTGGCCAACCTGCAGCATGGGTGACACAAGTGAAATAGGCAGCCTCAGTGTGTGGCATGCAACAGATTGATAGGGACAGGCAGCATACTGGCAGGCAGAGCAGGAGGCAGAGAGCAGAAAACAAAGCAGCAGACTGAACAGGGGAAAGAAACTGGAGAGGCACTCAGGAAGGATGCAGGCTAATTTGTGGCAAGCCTGCCAAAAACACTGGTCCTGACTGCTCCAGAGCATGCTTGTCTTGGCCCTGCCGAACACCTCTAGGTGCACACACTCATGTTCCCGAGGGCGTACAGCATTCCAAAAAGACTTCGGGAAGGGTCATGTGCCATACTCACCAGTAGGCTGTTTTCCTCCTTCAGGCTGGTACAGCGGTGCTGTAACTCCTCCAGTGCACTCAAGAGCTTTATGTTCTGTTTCACCAAGCAGCTGTAATCAGCACCATTCTGCAAAGGAAATGAGATAAGCTAGGATTCTGTTTCCACTTTGTAACTAGCAGGACAAGCCGGGATGCCCTACTGCCTTGTGCTGGCAACAGTTCGTAGGACTTCAGAATTTACCTACAGTGCGAAGATGAGGTAGAGAGGTGGGCATGGATATGGAGCTGTATGGATAGGGAAGAAGAGGGGATTGGCACCTTAAGTCACTGTACCTCTTGTTGTCTCTGGAGCCCCTCCAGTGACCTCCAATTGGCTCAGCTCCTGGCAGGGACTTTACCCCACTAAGGGAAGGAAAGAGCGGAACCAAAAAGTGCAATGCAGTGAGGTGGGAAGTCTCTCTCAAACAAGACCCCATTCATTGGGTATGTACAATACAACAGGTAGAGTCCCTGTGTCTGATGGCTGAGGCATTGTCAGCAAGAAGACCATGCTGCCTCTCTGACTGGATCGGAGTCTCTAAGTTGTGCATTCAAGCCATGTCCCCTTTTTCTAGCCAGTTTCTTACACTGAGCTTCTTTTGATCCCACCCCGCCCCCGGGCCTCAGTTCTAAGAAAGTGGAGGGAGTTTGCAGGTGGCTCAGCTGCCTGCAGAAAACAATGTATTTCACCCTCCCTAGTCCAGAGTAAAAGTTAACTCAATCCTTCTGGGTGTACAATAATATGCAATCGAGTCAGGAAAACAAACATGCACCATTACCATAGAAATATTATAAGACAGGATGATAAGAGAAGGAATGAGCACAGGCATGAGCAGAGATGCTGCAGTAGGAGAGAAGATAAGGTGACAAGGGGCAGATCTAACAAGTAGGTAGGGTGCAATATGTCACAAGGCAATAAGTCTTCCTGGGGCAGAGGCTACCCAAACCTTCTTCCCTTCCCTCCCCCTCTCCCCGCAACACAGACAGTTTCTGGGCTAGAATTCCCCTCCTCTGCAGACTGCTCTGCCAGTTGACAGGAAATGCACTCGCCTGTAAAGCAATCGCTAGAAGTCACAGAAATTGTCCTGTAGGGCAACATTAACCTCATCTCAAAGAGCTGTCACCTAAACTCCATTGCACCTGAGCAGGTTTCAAGTCCCCCCAGATGCTCTTTTTTCCCCACCAGCATGTACCTGGACATAGAGACCTACCTAGCTCTGCACAGCCTCACAATCCATTCTTCAAATACTTAGCCCTGTTCTCAGCAGGCGTCTGCCTGTCCCCGAGATGCAATGAAAGCTCCATATAGGTCTGCATGCGACTGAGAGCAGAGTGCAGGGCCTCCATCAAGGAATGGCAGGTATGGAATGGTAAGGGGGAGCAGACTCTGGCAGGGTGGGAAATAAGGAGCTCCTGGTAGTGCACAGTTATTGCTTGAGGAGCATAGAGGAGGGTTCTCCAGCAATGGGGCCATAAGGCAGTGATTCTAACGATGGGAGAGGGCTAGAGGGATAGTGATGTGGGACATGCCCCCCAGATCCCCACAGAAGCTCAGTCAGTAATGTAACCAGGGCAGGGCAAGCAGGGCATCAGCCCTGGGAACTGACTTATAGGAGTCCCCAGTATGGCCCCTTCCCCCCCAGAAGTCTTTGCCACAGGAAGCACAGCCTGGCCACAGGAGCTGGGCAGACACAGCGTCATGTCCTTCAGACCATCTGTGGGGGGGGGGAGGAAAGGGGTGGAATGAGCCCCTTCTGGAGGCTTTGCCATGGGAGGCACAGCCCTGCCCCTGGAGTGGGGAATGAACATGTCCCTGGGGAACCCCTGCTGCTGCCTGTCTCTCTGCAGTAGCAGCCTGAACCCATACTGCTATGGCAGTAGCACTAGCAGCAGCCACTTAGGTGAGGGGAGCCTCAGCAGGTAAGACTTCTCTCCCCCTCATTCCTCCACCTGCTCTCCAGTGGTCAGCATTCCACCGCCTCCCCTGGCCCCAGATGCTGAAAGAGCTTGCTATGCTTCTGAGTTCAGTGCCCCAAAGCCAAGTTAGGATAAGCAGCTATTCTGTTTGTAACATCAAAATAGTGATGGCCAAATCCTTGTGTAGAGTAAACCAGCACAGCTCCTCTGACCTCTGAAGAGTAATTACCTCACTAAGCAGGGGCAGATCCAGAGAGAGTGCACCCCTCTTCTGGTGCTGCACCCCTTTTTTGGACTGGATCATGCCACAGGAGCCTCTGGAGACTTTTTTAAAAATCTCCAAAGCAGGTGAGACTTGCCCCTCCCTTCCCCTCTGTGCTCAGAGGCATATCCCTTTCCCTCCATTCCCCCTTCCTCCTCCTGCCTCTGCTGCTTTCCCCATTGTCCAGGGCAGGGGAAGCTTCACAGCCACTTCTACCCACTCCAGCCAGGCTGTGCAGGTCCTGGACTCAGCCGGGATAGTGATAGCAGCAGCAGCAATGTGGGCTGGGGGGGTTCTTTTACCCACACCTGCTCCAGGGGGACCAGGCAAGGTGGGGGAACCCATTTCCCCACCCATCGCCGCTGCCACGGTTCTGTAACATTCCCAGCTGAGCTCAGCCCCTAGAGAAGTGGCTCTTCTCCTTCTCCCAATCCCCCAAGACAGCAGGGAAAGCAGTGGGGAAAGGGATGGGAGGGGACATGACTAGGACCAGAGTGGGGATGACAGGGGACTCTTACCTGCTTTCAGGACTTTAAAAAGACCCTGGAGGCTCCCCCTAAGTGATCTGCCTGCACCAATGGGTGTAGGGGGAATCAGAGCGGGGAGAGGCTAGAAGTACAGGGTGCAGCCACCCCTGCAGCATGGGTCGTTGCTCCCATATCCCTGTTTGCCAAATCCTGGATCCACCCCGGTCACTAAGGATATAGGTTTTAAGTTTTGGAGTCGCACAGGAGTCTCCACTGAGTCTGCCCTGAGGCCTGGGCTTGTACCATTGATGCTGTGGAATGGTATTGCCATCTGGTCCAGGTCTCAGCGCAAAGCAAGACTGAGCAAACACAAAGGGAGGAAAGAGAAAATGGTGGACAGCAGAGGACCTTCTTCCTTTCGGTCAGTTTGTTTCTTGCCATCTGGCTGTGGGGGAACGGCTAGGGACCCACCTAACTCATGGCAACAGAAAGTAATTGTTGCCACTTGGTTGTGGCCCAAAGAGCTGATTTTACAGTCATTTCGCAACAGCCCCACCCCTCAGTGCTGATTGGTGGAGACACCAAGGAGGAGGAAGGACAAGGGAGCAGCTGCCATCTTGACTGCTGGCTGCCCTTCGTGCTGCCCCGCCAGCTCATGCCTTCTCCCAAGCGGGCTGCATGGCCAGGCTGCAGCAGCAGCAAGGACTGCTGGCTCCCACAGGGAAGCCAGGTTTTTATTTTTAAGTTGTTGGGGTGGAGGGTTTTTTGGTTCATTTCCTGGGAAATTGTAGCCAGTGCCATTTTTGGTGGGGATTGCCATTTTTCACAGTCTCTAGGCATGGCACACACCTCCTGCATTCATCAACCATGCGAGGACTGCCAGACTGCCACTGCTGGGCTTTAAAGGTGCTACTTGTAATTATCTCACTGATCTCAGGTGTGCACCCATGTTGCAGGAGGAGGGTTTGTTTGTGCTGACAGACCTGTTAGGGCCGGTCTGCATCTGCAAAGATGCTTGAAGAACATGAACATAAAGGAATTATTTTACAAACCATAACTCTCATTTGTCACGTCAAAACCCAGCAGCAGATCTGTATATAGATGCACGTATAACTTTGTGGTTATAACTTCCTGCTATGAAACAGCTAGCCACAGGTTTGTCAGAGACAGCAACATCCTGAGAAATATTTCTGAGTTTGCATTAATGAAGCTGCTAAACTGGCTGCGGCTGTGGCTGCACTGGCCTTGTAAGAACATAAGCAGGGACCTACTTAAATCATAGTTTCATGTTTTTTGCAGAAACTGTAAAAAACAGTGATCTCTGCAAAAAATGGCCCTGGCCACGATTTCCTAGGAAATCAACCCCCAAAAAAGTAACAAAAATAAAATGCTGGTGCCCCAATGGGAGCCAGTTAAGATGGTAGCTGTCCCCACATCCCTCTTCTCCCCGGGGCCTCTCTGCCAAAAGTGCCAAGGGGCAGGGCCTCCACTATGACCATGAAATCAGCTCTTGTGGCTGTGACCAAGCCACAAAAATTGTTTTCTCTCACTGCGAGTTAGATAGACCCTAAACATAAGAAGTTCTATACTGAGTCAGACCAGTGGTCTATCTAGCCCCGTATCCTGTCTCTGACAGTGGCAGAAACGGATGCTATAGAGGGAGAGTGCTGAACCAGAGTGATCTATACCCTATTCAGTACCCTCCCTGGTATCCACCATTACAGGTTTAGAGATGCCATAGGAAACATCTCCAGCCATTAGCCATTATCAGATCTATCATCCATGAATATATCCAGTCCCCTTTTTAACCTGGCTATGTTATCTGCCTCTACCACTGTCACGGTCTGCAGAGGCATCAGGCTTAATAAATAGAGCCTGGGGTAGGAACCCAGAAGGTTGCAGAGGTAAACCATGGTTTGGGAGCAACTAAGGGTGGGGCTGAGTTCTAACTGGGGGTGAAACCCAAAGCCAAGAGTCTGAACCCAAATGCCAAGCTAGAAGACTAACCAGAATCAGGGAGTCAGAAAGCAAGCTGAGGTCAAGACAAGGTCTGAAGTCTGCAGGGCTGGAGAGTCTGAAACCAAACACCAAGGCAGAGGGGTAAACCAGAATCAGAGTTCATAGGAACAAGCCAAGGTCAAACTGGAGTTTGAAGTCCAAGGGGCTGGTACACAGTCAGGAATACCAGGATAGGAGCTAGAGAAGTCACCGGGACAGAAGCTGCTTAAAGACTGAAGTCCATTAAGTTGTGCAGCAAGGTTCAGGTGCTGGAGGAATTCCTTAAAAGGAGCCTCAGAACCAATCAGAGGGAAGGGGCTGGAAGCCAGCTGTCCCTGATTAGTCCATTAAGTGTGGATGACCCAGTTACAAGGGCTGTAGGGCAGGAAACCAACTTGGACTTACACAGCTGACCCAGTTACTCAAATTGCAGGACACAGTATCCCGTCCCTGTCCCCCCACCCCCTCAAGTGCAACTTCCAAATGCCCTGGAACCAGGTTCATTAGGGTGAGCCTGATGGAATTCCTTTATTAGGACTGGTACATGGACATTACTGGCTGATTCCCAGAAGCATTTCTCTAGGCCATACCCCTCCCAGCCCCCTAGGTACTTTAGTTTTCCCCTGCTCATTCTGGAGTCCAGAATCTGGTGAACTAAGAACTCCTCTTGACCTGGACCTGCAAGAGAGGTGGGGAAGTGGGTCCACAGCCTGTAAATGTGCTCTCCTTATGAGTCTCCAATAGATGAAAACAGGGGTGGAAACCATAATTAGAAAAAAAAGGAGATTGGTCGGTGGAGGCCTGGTCTGAATTACTGTAGGCCAATTTTGCAAGTGGAAGTAGGGAGACACAATTTGTCCTGGTGATAGTTCAGGAAACATCAAAGATATTGCTTGAGTGTCTGATTGATCTGTTCTGTTTGTCCATCAGTTTGTGGGTGCTAAGCAGATGAGGCAAGCGGTTAGATTTTTAAGAGCCTTGGGAGCTCCTTCCGAAATTGAGGTATGAATTGTGGCCTGCAGTCCAAAACAATGCCCATGGGAAGACCATGCAGATGGCAGAGACTGTCTATGAACAACTATGTAATCCCTGGGTTCGTGGTGTTTTGAGAGCACAGAATGAAATGGGCCATGTTGATAAGAATATCCACTACCGCTAGAGCAAGAGATAGATCGGTAATATGGCACCATGTGCCAGGGATGGGCTGGAGGAGGCCTAGCAGCTTCATGTGTGAGGTCTTTGTCTGAGCACAAGTCTCACAGGAGACAACGTAGCACTGTGTGCTCGGCTGAAGTCGGCTCCACCAGAAACTTCAGAGGCCCTGGCTGTTGGTTTTGGCAACACCAAAATGCCTGGCAAGTAGAGTGTCATGGCACCTTTGGAGGACTTCAACGTGGAGCTCCCCTTCAGGAATGTACAGGCACCCTGTGTACCAAAGGAGCCCATCCTGAAACTGGAGACCTGATATTCAGGATGGTCCCACTCCTTCCAAGTCCTGCCAGACCTGTAAAATAAATAAATCCTGGGAAATCAAGGTGCAGAGTTTTGTCTCTAGGTCTTTGTTTGCAGTGGCCCTAAATAAAGTTTTGCAATCTCAGAACAGTGGACTAAGCCTCAGGACAGGGTTCCAAATATTCTTTTTTTTTGAGACAGGGTATCCACTTTACCATGCTTGGTGCCAGGGTGGTAGATGATAGTGAAACTGAACCAGTTAAAGAACAGAGACCAACAGATCTGACTTTCATAGATTTCATAGACATTAGGGCTGGAAGGGACTGGGTGGTTTGCAGGTATTCAGGATTTTTTAGTCAGTTAATACCTGGACCAGAACCAGAGCTCCTTCTAGGTGGTGTCCCCATTCTTCAAAATGGCACCTTGATTGCTAGGAGCTACCAACCTAAGATATTATAATTGCACTCAGCAGCAGTCAGCTTCCTCAAGAAGGCACATGGCTAGGGCAGTCCCTGTGGGCCCAATGGCTGCAGTGGTGCACCTCTGTCTCCACCAGGAAAAGCAAGGCAGGATCTGAAAATATTAAGATGGAGTGAAGTAAAGATCTATTTTAGTCCCTCAAAGGCAGCCTGGGCCTCTAGGGTCCAAGTGAAGTTCATTCCTTTCTTAAGAAGGGCAGTGATTGGGGCCACCTGCTTAGAAAATCCCTTGATGAACAGCCTATAGAAGTTGGCAACGCCAAGGAATTACTGAACCCCATAGACATCCTTTCCAGGTTGCCACTGTAGGATGCCAAAGACCTTTCTCAGATCCATGGATAGCCCTTCTGGCATGATTACATATCCTAAAAATGTTATGTTTGTCTGATATTTCTAATTCGGCATGTAGGTCATGGCTCTTTAGTTGCTCCAACACCACTCGGATGTGATGCTCATGTTGTTTGGGTTCTCAGAGAATATTAAAATATCTTCCAGGTAAACTATTACAAACAAGTCTAGGATGTCCTTGAAAACATCATTTAGAGTGCTGAAAGGTTGTGGGTATAATTTGACAGCCTGAAATGTCACAAGCCAAAGCATTACAAGGTACTCAAAATGGCCATATCATGACTAGAAGCTGGTCTTCCATGCACTGCCCTTGTGGATGCAAACAAGGTTGTAGGCTTCCCAGAGGCCCAATTTAGGAAATATTTTGGTGGAGTGGAGTCTGTCCAGCAACTCCAGAATCAATGGAAGTGGCTATCAGTTCTGGATCATAATTTTATTTAGAGCTCTATAGTCCATATGGGTGAAGTGAGCCATCCTTTTTAGTCACAAAAAATAGAGCCCCAGCTGGTAACACTGAGGGATGAATAAACTCCTTTTGCAAATTCTCCATGATATATTATTTTAGGGCTTTGAGTTCAGCCTCAAAGAGGAAGTACGTACAGAGACTGAATGGAATTCATGTTCCCAGCATGATGTCAATGGAGTAATTGTATAGGTGATGTGGAGGAAATTGTTCTGCCCCCTTCTTATCAAATACATTGGCCAGATCTTGGTATTTTGCAGGGAGAGACAAGCCACTGGTTGGCAGACTGGCACTCCGGAGGTTTGGACTATGTTTCCACTGCAGATGGTGTGGGGTACCCCCCTGTCCCATCCTCCCACATGATTAGGCCCATAACCTGGGGGGTTCCCTGAAAACATGGCCACCCACAGTAATATCAGGGTTACAGCAAGACAGCCAAGGGGTTCCAAGTATTAACCAAAAGTGGCAGGAATAGATCAGGTCAAAGAAGAGAAGCTCCTGGTCTCCTCCCATCCACACTTTCAGTGGGACCATTTCCTTGGTAAAAGGGACCTGAAGACAGGGTGGACCCATCCACTGACTTCACGACATCTGAGGTAGGTTTCAATCTGAATAGAACATGGTGCAGTGAGGCAGATGCAAGATCCATAAAATTCCATGAGGGCTGGCTGGCAGACATCAGTCATGGCCAGATGTCATCAGCAAAGTGGGGCTAGCAAGGGTGAATCTGGTTACCTTGCAGTGGAAGAGATTCTTCTGCAAGATAGAGGGGCTAGGAAGCTGGCCCAACCTGAGTCCCTCTAACAAGGCTAGACTGACCAGTTTTCCAGCAATGAGTCGGGAGCTCCTTTTTGGGGACAGGTCTAAGCAAAATGCCCCGTCTCCCCACAGTAGAAAGAGACCTCCTGAATGCCAGCATGCCTTTTCCTTATGGGAAAGTCTCCTTCTGGTCATCTCTACCTGCATGGGTACTGCTGGTAGTAACATAGGCCCTTCTGGGTCCCCGACAGATCCTAAGGACTGAGGTGAGGCCCACCTCTCTTGCCAATGCTCAGTCAGGCAGACATCAATCCAGATGCACAGATCTATGAGCCTGCCCAGGGTTGCCAAAAACTCAACATGGGCCAGCTCATCCACGATGTTCCCCTTTAGGCCCTGGCTGTTGACGAGAGTATTTTTTCAACTCCATCCTGCAATACCCAGTCACAAGTGATCTCAGAATCCCTCCAACTCTTGATGAGGTGAGAAAACCCATCAAACAGATGAAGAACAAGAAGACATCTGGAGCAGATGGAATTCCTGCTAAAATCTTCAAACAGGGAGGCGATGAGCTCACATCACAGCTTCATGCCGCATCTTAACGATATGGAATGATGAGAAATGTGTCGAGGATCCTTCTGAAGTATAACTGTCCACCAAAATTTGTCACCATTCTCTGCCTGTTCCATGACAATATGAGAGCAGTTGTTCTCAGTAATGAATCTATCACAGATCCCTTTGAGGTTAAGTCGGGAATTAAGCAAGGCTGCATCATTGGTCAAACACTGTTCTCAATAGTTCTTACTGCAATGCTACATCAGACCACCAACAATCTTCCAGTTGGAGTGGAGCCAAATTACCAAATGGATGGTAAGCTGTTTAACCTCAGCTGACTCCAAGCAAAAACCAAGACTACCCTGACCTCAGTCACTGAGCTCCAGTATGCTGATGATGCTGTAGTGTGTGCTCACTGAGAAGCAGGCCTTCAGGCAATTGTTGATGTCTTTACCAAGGCATACAAGAAAATGGGACTCATACTTAACATTCAAAAGACTACGGTCCTCTGCCAACAAGCTCCTAATGAACAGTCTCCAGCTCCGGTAATCCAGATCCACAGCGAGACTCTGGAGAACACTATTTCCCATACCTTGGAAGCCATCTCTCGCAGAAGGTTGACATCAACAAGGAAATTCAACATTGCCTCAGATGTGCAAGTGCAGCTTTTGGATGCCTGAAGAAATGGCTGTTGGAAGACTGCAACATCAGATCTGAAACCAAGCTCATGGTTTATCATGTAGTCATGATCCTCACTTTGCTGTATGGAGCTGAGACACGAAGACCATACAGGATACATCTAAACTTGCTGGAGAAGTACCATCAATGATGCCTATGGAAGATCCTCCAAATCCACTGGGAAGGCAGATGCACCAACTTTAGCATCCTCCTACAAGCAAACACCATGAGTACTGAGGCAATGATCATCTGACATCAACTTCATTGGGCTGGCCATGTCATCCAGACGTCTGACTCCAGATTCCCAAAGCGAGTTTTATTATCCCAGCTCAGCCAAGGTGTATGCTCAAGAGCAGAGCAGAGAAAGCACTTAAGGCCAACTTTAAAAAAATGCAACATCAATGTCAACTCATGGCAGACTATCATTCAGGACTGCCCCAAATGGAAGAAAAATCTGCTGCACAGATTTCAGTACAGTAAAAGCTGCCTTAACTGGCACCTTACAAGCTGGCATGCTCTATTAACCGGCATGCCAACTTGTAAGGTAAAAGCGAAACCAGAAGTGCCCGCCATGGCACTTCCGGTTTTGCTGAACCCCCACGGCCCAGGGCAAAGCGGCCTGCACTGCCGAGCCCCCACGGCCCCGGGCATAGCAGCCTCTGCGGGGCCTGCCTTCCTGTCCCTCAGGGCCCGTGGAAGGGGCTGCGATACAGCGGGAGGGGCAGCGACGCCCCAGATACAGCAGGAGAGGCAGCAGCCCGAACAGGCAAAGACGCCTGTTCGGTCCTCTCAGTTAACCGGCATATTTTGTTATCTGAAACCCCTCATTCCCCACGGGTGCCAGATAACAAATCTTCTGCTGTATTTTGAAACCTCACAACAACAACAGGAGATGAAAAAGCAGGAGCAGAAGAAGCAGCATGTTCAAGATCAAGAATCTAGCACGGGGTTGGGCAAAATATGGCCCACAGGCCAGATCCTAAATGCCAAGCAATTTCATCCAGCTCATGGGTGCCCACCAACTAATTGTACCCCACCCAGCCCTTCCGCTCACGAGGGTGGGCGTGAGGTGCCCACATATACAACCTCCCCCAACAAATCCTATTGTACCTCACTCCCACCCTTGTGCACGAAAGGGCCCAGCACAGCCCAGCCAGCACACAGCTTCCAGGCTACAGCCACCAGGGGACTTGCTTAGCTTCCCCAGCGTCCTGCTAGCTCTGGACACCAAGTAGGGAAGTGGCAGGGATGGGGGGAAGCTGCAGCTGGGCAGGAGCGCAGAGCATGGGGTTGGGGCTGGGAGGACTGTGGAGCTCAGGTGAGCAGGGTATGGGTGTGAGGGAGGGTGGGGGGGTGTAGGGACTCCCCATGACATACAGCCCCCATCAGCAGCAGCAGCAGCAGGCGGGAGCACTCATCACAGCTGCTGCAGCTGACAATGCACAGCTCCAGCTAGCGCTGCATGTTGGGGTGAGGAGCACAGCCAGGCTGGCTCACCTCTATCACGCAGGGCCCCGGTGCATGTGCAGCTCCTGCACTTGTGCACCACTGGGGGAAGACCCACACAATGGAGCCAGCTGCCTTCACCGCTCACTGCCACACACATCTCAGGACTCCACCAGAAGTGCTTCCCCGCAGAGTCCCGAGACCTGCACAACAGGGAGTGGTGAAGGCAGCCGACAGCATCACATGGGGCTTCCACTGCGGGTATGCGAGCGCAGGAGCTGCACATGTGCTGAGAGGATCCCTGCAAGACAGAGGCGGGGGCGGCGCCCGGGGGTCCCCCCCCCCCCCCAGCCTCTAGCGCGGATCTTTGAAAACTTGCCAGCAGCAGCACATGTGCTGGGCACGAGTGCCCCAAGGACCCCCATCTGCTGCTGCGGCCACCAGCAGGGGCTGTACACCCCCACACCCCACCATACACACACACACACAACCACACAACATATGAGTAAAATTTTAATTTTGAGTTATTATGCAATCACCTCTATAAACACACTACAGAAACACAACTCATGACAAATAAAAATTTGTAATAATTACAAATTAAAATATGTTATGGTAGGTACTTAAGTATTAGTATATAGTTTTGTTTTTCCCTGGTTCCAAGATGGCAACCCTCCCCTCCCAAAAGGAGTATTTCTGGAGGGGACACGGGGAAGGATTTCTAGTGGCAAAGGTCAGGGGTTAGGAGTAGGACTTCCGTCGTGGCCCTCGATAGCTCACCAAAACTCACTAAGCAGTCCCTCCAGCCAAAATAATTGCCTGTCCCTGATCTAGCACCACTCACTCAACACAGAAACACATGTCCAAGGTATAGTAGAGTCTGTTGATCCCAGATAAACCTCAGCCATCTTTTGACACACGGATAAGACAATTATGGAAGACAATCATCCTTGACTGCGAGGGATTGCCAAAGAAGCTACAGAGCAGGAGCCTGACTTGGCCTTACAGAGCTGACCCAGTTACTCAAGTTGCAGGGCAGAAGCCTTACAACCACCTCTTGGGGCAATGAATTCCACAAGTTAACTACATGTTGCATAAAGAGTACTTCCTTTGTTAGTTTTAAACGTCACCTACTAATTTCAGGTGGTGTCCCCTAATTCTAATATCTTGGGACCTGGTGAACAACAATTCCATGTTTACTTGGTCCATACCCTTCGTGAATTTATAGACCTCTCTTACAAACCCCTGCCCTGCCCGCCCCAACCTAGCCTTCTCCTTTCCCAACTGACAAGACCTAGTCTTTTAGTCTCCCCTGGTATAGCAACTGTTCCACACCCCTGATGTGGCTGGCTATTCAGCAGCAGCAAGCTGTAAGCCCTTGGAAAATAAGCCCAGGGTCCTTCCCAATAGTTTCTCAAAACTTTCAGGCCATTCTTCTGATTGCTTATGTCTTTGTGTTGCTGATGTTACAAAGCTAGTGCTCCACCTAGGGCTAGGGCTCATGAAACGAATAAGTAGGGATTCAAATGACAATGCTCTCCAGTTATTGCAGAACTGCTTCATATACCTTTCACTAGCAAATCCAGGATGCGCAGCCCCAAGTGTTCAAATAGCACAGGCTTTTTCCACCAGCATTAGGGAGAGCTGCCATGAAAACAAACCCCATCCATTCATTCCTGTGTGCAACATAGCAATCAAAAGTCAACTAACCACTTTTTAGCACAAGCCCAGGACCTCTTGAACAACAACTAGGTAATATTTTTCCAGAATGTGGCATGTGCAGAGAAGGAGTAAGTAGACAGGTCATGTTTTCATCATGGCACTCCTTAGCACATGTATCTTCCAAGAGTCTGTCTTCTAAAAGGTTTGATATTAGCTTAAAATCACAAGATTTTTAAAAATCTGTTTTGGTTTTGGTTTATTTGGCTTCAAAAGAGAAAAAGTAAATGAGAGGTTTCTGCCTTTTGCTTTAGGTGCTGACAAATCAGCTCATTGTGACTGTATTGCCCATATTATCCCAGAATGGTGATAGCCCAGATACCTATGGGTATCTTTACATGTGCTCTGGGATGGGGGTGAGGGGGCTCTAATTAAAGCACCCACAGGATCTAACGTAGGGGCGGGCAATTATTTTGGGCAGAGAGCCGCTTACCCAGTTTTGGCAGGCTGTCGAGGGCCACATGCATGGGTAGCTCCACCCCTTGACAGGTGCTCCACCCCATGGTCACCACCTTGGGACCAATGTCCCAGGGCCAGCACCAGTGGGGCCCAGAGTGGGGCACAGACTGCCAGGGGTCTGTGGAGCCAGGCTGGGCTGCACCTGCAGGGAGAGAGGAGAGCTGGCCCAGCTCCATAGAGCCCCTGCCGGCTGGGATCTGCTGGCACTTGCCCCAGGACACTGGTGCGGGCCCCGTGCTCCCACTGGCTCCTGCACCTGCTCACTCTCAGTGCCCCCCAGCCCCACGGTACAAGCGGGGGACAGCACACAGCCCTGACCCCCTGCTCGCCAGCAGGGAAGAAGCTGGTGCTGAGCACAGGGAAAAAACGGCCCCTCCCCCGCCCCATGGCCGGCGCTTCCTGCTGCAGGCGCTCACAGCCCACGCGGGGCTGTCTGGAGAAGGCATAAGCAGCCGCACACAGGCTGCAAGTGACTGCAGTGCAGGTCACCGGGCACACAGCGGGCAAGGGGCTGCTTTTCCCTGCGCTCAGCACCACGTTGAAACCCGGCCCCGCTGCCAGCCTGGGCCCTGCGCTGGCTCCGGGCTCGCCCGTCGGAGCTGCGCATGGTGACAGCAACTGCAGCACCCCCGCTCGCTGTGCCGGGCAGTGTTGGCTGCTGCTGCCCGCCCGGAGCTCACGCGCTGGGCAGCCCACAGGTTGCAGTGGCAAACTCTGCCTGGTGCGGCAAGCAAGGGGGCCGCAGCTGCTGCTGCTGCACACAGCCCCGATGGGGGAGCCCAGGGCTGGCACGGGGCTCAGGCTGGCTCTGGGGCTGGGCTACAAGGTGATGCTGCGCACGGGTGGGGGGAAAGCAGCCCCTCCCCACCCCATGGCCAGCACCCCACACTGCAGCCACTTGCAGCCTGCCTGGGGTTGCCTGTGCCTGCTCCGGACAGCCCTATGTGGGCTGCGAGCGGCTGCAGCAGGGAGCGCCGGCCACAGGGCGGGAGACGGGCTGCTTTCCTCTGCACTGGGAAGGAGCAGGGAAGGAGCCCAGGGAAAAGCTGAGTGCAGGGGGAGCGCTCCCTGCTGCAGCCGCTTACAGCCTGCGTGGGGCTGTCCGGAGCGGGCATAGGCGGCCCCACATGGGCTTCAAGCTGCTGCAACACAGTGCATTGGCCACAGGGCAGGCAAGGGGCCGCTTCCCCTCCCCCCCCAGCTTTTCCCCAGGCTCCTTCCCTGCCCGGGGTCCTCCCCTGCCCCCCCACCACCCGAGTTTCTGGCGTGGGGCAGCCACGTGCTCCCAGGCCAGAAGCCCCGGCTGGGGGGCAGGGCTGGGTGGGCCCTGCTGTTGCAGGAGCCCACCGGGCTTCCCTTGAGTCCTACTGATAAATATTAATTTTCTAAATTTTGTAGGGGCCCTGCAGGTTGCATAGATGTATTTTGCCCACCCCAATCTAACGTATTCAGTGTCCCATGCTTCAAAATGGCAGTGGGGGTGCTTTAACTAAAGCGCAATGAGCTTTAGTTAGTTAAAGGGCCCCACCAGCATTTTGAAGCATGGGGACACTGAATACATGTGATGCTGAGACTGCTCTGACATGTGATACTGAGTCTGCGTTGACATGTTCTAATGCAGGCTTGTCCAACATGCGGCCCGTCAAGCCATTTTTTGTGGCCCGTGGTGCTGCGACGGGAAATGAAAGTAAACGCTGTTTACTTTTGTTCCCACCCCTTGTCCCTCCCCCAGGCCCTCAGCATCTTCCTAATGGCTGGGGAAGGGACAAGGTTCCTACATGCACCGCGTCGGCTTGACACTGCCAACGTGGTGCGGCTCCTCCCCTCCCCCTTCATTTCACTGTGTCCCATCCTAGCCCCGCCTCTCCCTTCCTCATTTGCATGCTGGCCCCGCCCTGCGCCAGTCCCACCGGCAGCGCAGGTCACAGTGCTGGGGGTGCGGATGCCGGCGTGGAGGGATGCTGCGGCCGGGCCCGCGGGAGATGCTGCTGCTGTGGCTGTCAGGGCAGGCACCACTCCTGCCTCCCCACATCCCCCCACGCCCACAGACTTTGCGCCAAGGGTGGCGAGTCACGAGCCCTGGGGAGGGACGGAGCCCTGCCGGTTGGGCTTGGGCTGCCCCGGGGGAAAGGGAACAAGGGGGTGTCCCTGCCCATCCTGCACCCCCCTGTAAGGTCTCTGCATGTCCCCCTGGCTGCTGAGCCCAGGCGCACAGGTGTGGAAGCATCCTTGAGTCTGCCCAGGTGGCAGGGAGGATACGGCAGGGTCAAGCGGCGCCCCTTGCCCCCTGCCCCCCCAGGCCATGGCCGGACTGGACAGGCTGCGCAAGTGCCTGCTTCTGCCAGCCCACTGGGTGATAAAAAGTTCATGATCCGACCCCACATTCAAAAAGGTTGGACACCCCTGTTCTAATGCATCGGAGCAGGCACTGGGCATATATATAGGTACCTTGCTTTCTCAAAATGAGCTTAGCTCCGTAAGCTGCAATGGCAGCGCACCAAGCACTTAGTACCTTTAAAAAGGGTGGAAAGAAGAACCCAGAGAAATATAAATCTGTCAGCAAGGCTTCAAGCCCCAGAAAGAAACTGGAGCTAATGAACAATTATTCTGTTGGTAAAAATCTAAACGATAACGGGGGATCAGTAATAGCCAACATAGATTTGCAAGAAAAACTCAAGTCAAATCAACCTAATTCTCTTCACTGACACAGTAACAGGCCTTGTGGGTAGGGAAGAAACAGTAGATGTGATGCATCTTGACTTTAGTAAGGCTTTTGACACTGTTTCATATGACAGTCTCATAAGCAAGATAGAGAAAATAGGTCAAATGAAGCTACTGGAAGATGGGTACCTAACTGGTTGGAAAACCGACACAGTTATGATTGGTTCACTGGCAAATTGAAAGGATCTGAAGTGGGGCTCCTTAGAGGTCTGTGCTGCATCTGGTACTATTTGATATTTTCATTAATAGAGTTGAATGACAGAGTGGGGAGCACGCTTATTAAAGCTGCAGATGATACCGAGCTAGAAGTGCTTTGAAGGACAGGATAAGAATTTAAAATTATCTTGTAAACTTTGATAAATGTCCTGCAATATATAGGATCCTATTCAGTAGAGTACTGCCTTTAGGTAGAAATAATCAGCTCCTAAAACACAAAATGGAGAATATCTGGCTGGGTGACAACTTTGCAGAAAATGATCTGGGGCTATAATGGATCACAAAATTAAGTATTAGTCAACAGTATCATACTGTTGTGAATAAAGCCATAATTTGGAGATGTATAAACAGGAATATCACAGATTCACAGAAGTTTAAAGCTGGAAGGTACCTCATGAGATCACTGGGTCCAGCCCCCCTGCTACTATATTTAGGACTGGGAAGACCTCATACATTTTGGGGCCCTGCATTTTCAGAAAGATGTGTACCAGAAACAGAAATTCAAGAGGAACGCTACAAAAATGACTAGGGATCCAAAGAACATGACACAGGAAAAAAAGACTGAAAGAACTGGGTTTGTTTAGTCTAGAGAAAAGACTGGGAAGGAAACACAATAATAGTCTTCAAATAGGTAAAAGGTCTGTGAAAAGAGGGAGGTTATGAGTTGTTCTCTATAACCACTGAGAATAGGACAAGAAGTCATGTGTTTAGGGGCAAGAGAGATTTAAGCTATTTATTAGGAAACTTTCTAAATGTGAGAATAGTTTAGGACTGAAATAAAGCATTTAGGAAGGTTGTGGAATCTCCACCACTGGAGGTTTTTAAGAACAGGTTAGACCAGTGATTCTCAACCAGGGTGCAGCAGCATCCTAGGGTACCACCAGATCCTTTGAAGGGTCCCCCAAGGTGTGAGGAGATAAATGAGGTAATGCAGACTCAGACTTGTCCCTGCCTGGTAGATTCCCCAAAATCACTGTCCAGCTCCTCTGAAAGGAGATAAGTACTGCAATATATAAATTAGATTTTGAAATCAAGTGCCACTCAACTCACAAAAGTTATAGAGGGTCCCTCAAGTCCAGTGAAGGGGTGTATTAAGTCCAAAAAGATTCAGACCCACTGGGTTAGACAAACATCTTTCAGGAATGGTTTAGGTATAAGTTGATCTTGCCAAAGGGGAGAAAATAGCCATTTTCTGTTATTTTATATACATGGGAAGACAATGTGCAAGGGGGTGTGTAGGAGGTAGTACTCAGAAGGAACTGTGCTCTTTCCAGATTTTATAGAACAGTGAGTGCAGTACAAAATGCTACAACCCACCACCAATTCTCTCATCACTTCCTTGGTCTCATGACACATACCCTTGCACTGATAACTCAGGGGCCTAAAAACTGCGTAAGTGGCACTTACAACGCATCCTACCAAGGAAAAAGAATTCTACTCAAAATCCTTACACATCTGGAAGGCAAGTCTAGTCTCTCACTTCTCCTGCCTATACTCTGCCATGTCCTGAGTAAGAGAAAGAGCAGGAAGTGACTGAGGATGTTGATGGATAAAACCTCGCTTACTGCAGGTTAGGAGCAGACAGATAAAAGAATTACATGAGATCAACTGACGTGCATTTAGAACAGGGGTGGGTAAAGTATGGCCCATGGGCCAGATCCAGTCCAGCGAGGGATTTTATGTGGTGGGTTCCTTGCCCCTCCTGGCCAAGTGTGGTTTAAGCCCAGGCCGTGGCATGTGTGGCCAGTCCCACCACCCCAGGCACACAGTGGGGCTGGAGTGGTGCAGTGGCCGGATTCTGCTTCTCAGCAGCCTGACAGCAGTTCCTTCCATCTGCTACTGCCACTGCCAGAGCCAGTCCTGCTGCCCAGGGGTTTTGACAGAGAGAGAGTCAAAGTCACACCTTTATAGCAGTTTATTACAACCTCTGTCTCAAAGCTTAGTACAGGTTTCCCTCGCTTTATGCTGTACATGCATTCCTAGTAAATGGCACTTAACTCAAATTCACATAAAGGGAACCCACTTTACAATGTAACAAATAGGGATACGTTCCAAGACCTTGACTTTTACAAGACAGTTTTAGTACTCACCAGCATCAGACAGTACACACAAGCACAGGGCACTATCGTAACGGGGATGGCAACTACAGTAACGCGTCACAGACAATGAGCGAAGAGCACAGATCCACACAGGAGACTATATTTTGGTGTGCATCATTCCCACAATGCACTGCACAAAGCAGCTGACTGCAGGCTTCACCACACTGATCACACAAGAGTGAATTTACCTTGCACATAACGAATTTTTGGTATAAAAAGAGTCACTGCATAAGGGTGAATTCACACATACAGAACCTGCATAAAGCGAGGGAAACCTGTATAATAACTCCCTGCTGGAACTGTCTCACCCCAAGCAGCTTAAAAGCACTTGAGGTGGAAGCAGACCACCCTCTCAGGCATAGGCAGAGGAAGAAAATATTATTTGGGGGGGCTGAGCATGTGCGCGTTTGGGTGTGTGCATGCCCACACCTCCCCCAGCAGGTAAGTCTGTTGTGGGGAAGTGGTGTGGGGGGGAAGGCAGCAGATCAACTCCCCCACAGTGAGGGAGGGAGTGGGGGCAGAGGCAGGGGCTGGGGTGAATGGGACCCCAGGGCAAGGGCCATGTTGAAAATCCTGGACTGATGACCAGGGTTACAGTCTCCAGATGACTTCTTCACACTGGCAGAGAGGTGCTAGTGCTAGTCCAGGTCTCCAGCTGCACAGGATAGGTCTTCTCCTATATATAAAACCCATTTCCCTAGGCTGTAAAAATAAAAAATGCATTAGGCCCAGACATATGAAGCAAGGCCTCCTGGCCATTCATTACAACATGGTGGGCAGGAGAGTGCATTCTTTTGGTTTTGAGGTCTCCAAAACTAAGTAGTGGTTTCTTACCATGTCCCCCAAATCCCGCAGTTTGTTTCATAGTTTCATAGTTGGTAGGGTCAGAAGGGACCTGAGGAGATCATCTAGTCTGACCCCCTGCCATGGCAGGAAAGAGTACTGGTGTCAAACGACCCCAGCCAGATGTTTGTCCCGCCTTTTTTTTAAAGACCCCCGGGGTAGGAGCCAGCACCACTTCTTTTGGAAGTTGGTTCCAGGTCCTAGCCTCCCTGACAGTGAAATAGCACCTCCTAATGTCTAGCCTGAAACTACCCTCCGCTAGCTTGTGTCCGTTGTTTCTTGTAACTCCCAGTAGTGCTCGGGGGAGCAGGGACTCTCCCAATGCCTGCTGGTCCCCCTTGACTAGTTTGTAGACTGCCACTAGATCCCCTCTCAGCCTTCTCTTTTGGAGGCTGAACAGGTTCAGGTCCCTCAGCCTCTCCTCATAGGGCCTGCCCTGCTGCCCCCTGATAATGCGGGTGGCCCTCCTTTGGACCCTCTCCATATTGGCCACATCCCTCCTGAAGTGCGGTGCCTAGAACTGGACGCAGTACTCCAGCTGCGGCCTGACCAGTGTTGCGTAGAGGGGGAGGATCACCTCTTTGGACCTGGCTTGAGATGCATCTGTGGATGCACAAAAAAGTATGGTTGGCCTTCCTGATCGCGTCCCCACTTTGTCGACCCATGTTCATTGTAACATCAGTGATGACTCCAAGATCCTTTTCTGTCTTGACACTGGCGAGAAGGGAGTTCCCCGGCCTGTAGGTGTGCCGCTGGTTCTTCCTCCCCAGGTGCATTACCCTGCACTTGTCAGTGCTGTGTTGAACCCCATCCTGTTCTCTTCGGCCCACCCCTGTAACCTGTCTAGATCCGCTTGCAGCCTGTTCCTTCCTACTAGCGTACCCACTTCTCCCCACATCTTAGTGTCATCTGCAAACTTGAACAGGGTGCTTTCTACCCCCTCGCCCAAGTCACTGATGAAGATGTTGAATAGTGCGGGCCCGAGGACCGAGCCCTGGGGAACCCCACTGCCCACATCCCTCCAGGTCAAACAAGACCCGTCCACCACCACTCTCTGGGTGTGGCCCTCCAGCCAGTTAGTGACCCATCTGACCGTGTAGGCATCAACACCGTCTCCTAGTTTCTTACGGAGAATGAGGTGAGAGACTGTGTCGAAGGCCTTCCTGAAGTCCAGAAAGAGAATATGTGGGATATTGGTGCAATCCTAAATAAGGATTGGGATTAAGGATGTTGAGGTTAGGATTGAGGATTGTTGAGGATGTGGGATATTAGTGCAATCCTAAGTACCTGCAAGCGGCTTTCAGTGCTGGCTGGGCACAACAGGGGCCTACTCCAGAGTGTTCCCCAAGCCTCTTTGCACTTGGGGTGGGGTGGTCTTCATAGCTACAGCTCTAAGGCAGAGAATTCAACTGCACTCCAGATAGACAGCCTCAGTCTCTCCCCCACGGGACACGCATGGCCTGTGAGAATGAGGGGCTGTCTAGACATCAGTGTGCTCTCATTAAACATTAATTTGCTATAATGAAATGTCTTTAAATTTATTAAACACTATCATTTACTGCAGCTGACAACACAGACTCATTCCAGGCCAGATTGGCCGTCCTACCTGCTTATGATGCAAATTAGCTTTTCAGACTACACTTTAGGAATCACAAATAATTAAGCGTGCAGAATCCCCTAAGGATGATCCCTGCCTCAACAAAGGAATTGGTCCGGGATTCTCCAAAGTGCCTGTAGAAATTAGGAGAACTAGTCCCTGTTCTGTTTAGTAGAAGAATTTTACGTTGAACTGAATAAGGCAGCAGGGGCAGGGGAGACAGAACTGTGTCTTAGTGCAGAGATATAGCTGGAAGGATATGACGACTTCTAGGGCAGTCACCACCAGAAGTCCAGGAACTCTGCCTCAGTCAGTGTTTATACCAGAATACTAAAAATTAAACCAGAGTGACACCCTGCAAACAACCATCTGCTACCTAAGCAAAATCCTTCCTGTGAAGAAAAGAAACAAAGCCATACAAAGAAACAAACTACAAACCTCCCTCACCAATTCAATCAACAGCAAGCTAGACCACAGGTTTCTTGAGGCCTATCACAAAAGCAGTGAGATCATTTTATCACCTTTAACAAACAGTGCCAAAACGATGATCTTTGCTTGAAACATAACAAAAAAAACCCCCAAACCCTCATTTAAACATTTGCAATAAAACATTCTTTTTATGCAAGAAAACCTAAAAAAAGTTGTTTTTTAAATCAGCAAGCAATATAATGCCTGTTTTAGCAAGAAGTAAAATACCAGAAATAAAAATACCAGAAATGTCATCAAACTACTTGTGGGGCTTCAAACAAAAATAAATCAGGGACAAAAGCACCTAATCACAGTCCCTACTTCTGTAAAGTGGGGGACCTAGGGAAGGTACCTCAACAATGCCAATCCCTCTGAGCTCAATAAAGATCTACGCAGACATAGGGGTTCACTGGAACATGTCTGTGCAATGGGCACAGATAACTCAGCTAAAAGGGTTTGTCCCTCAGACTGTTACAAACCAAACCATGCAAGCCAGACCAATGGAAAGGAAGGCTACAATGAAATGAGCTCAAGCTCAATGCTGTTTAAAGAACTCAGCAAAAGTTAAATCATTTTTAAAATAATAAACATAGCAAATAATGTAAATAACATGCAAATAAACACATGCATGATGAAGCCTTTAGAAATACTGGATGTTTTTTAAATCATCTAAGGGTGTTTTCTTCTGCAGAAGTTTGATATTTTTGGAAGAAATTTGAAAAATGAAAATATTCTAGTTGTACCTGAAAAAAAATGTTGACTAAAAATATAAATATTTAATTTGGAAAAAGATGTGGCAAGGGGGAGTCACAGCTAGCATGGCAAATGCTTCTGTTCTGTGTGAGCAGGTTGCCAGTGCTTCCTAAACGTGGCCCTTTTGTACACATATGGAGTCCTCAGTTCCATATGGAGGGGTAATTGTGGATTATATTATGTAGCCCCTGCCAAACCCTGTACAAAAGCTGCTCTGTCATGGTTAAGGAAAGCTCCCACAATCTTGCTTCAATTGAAGACAATATAGCACATCTTTGCTTATACGCTGGTCAGAGTAAGGGTCTTTTGAATTATAATTACATTGTACTACCAGCCATTTACCTAGGAGCAGTGTGTAAAACATGCTCTCCTTAAGGTGCCATCTTAGATGGAAAATGACCCTATTTCTTGATCAAGCCGAATTCCTCATTAGTTCTCATTCTCTACCTCAGGGGTAGGCAAAATATGGCCAGGGGCTTTGTTTGGCCCACAACAGGTCCATCAATCCTGCCTGGTCTAGGCACTGTCCGCCTGTGATGTGTCCTGCCGCTCCCTGGACATGCAGCAGAGCTGGGGTGACTCCGCAGCCGGACTGCCTTTCTAGGCAGACCAAGTGATGGCAGCTTCTTCCATCTGGCACTGCTGCTGGCCCCAGCCCTGCGGTACCTGTGGGGACTCGCACCACAGGCCCAACCTGACGCACCCCGCGCCTACTCCAGATTCGCCTGCTCACACTAAACAGTGGCAGCAGCAGTGCCAGCCAGACAGAAACTGTTGCTCAGTGTGCAGGAAAAGCTTTTTCTCCCCCGTGCACACTCTATTCCCACAAACCCTCCTGCCACAAACCTCACCCCCCCCCCCGCGCACA
>NW_005843051.1:239441-248063 GCF_000455745.1 Alligator sinensis
GCCCACACTAAACGGTGGCAGCAGCGTTGCCAGCCAGACAGAAACTGTTGCTCAGCATGGGGGAAAAGCAACCTGTCCCCTTTGCCACTGCCCAGCACTCCCTGCCACAGCCACCTGGAGCTCATGCTGGGCTGCCCTACAGTTCCTCTGTGCTGTCACAGCTGCCCCATGGGGCAGCCTGCAGGTGGCTGCGACAGCAGCAGAGCTGCAGGGCAACCCCGTGCGGGCTCCGGGTGGCTGTAGCAGGGAGCGCCGGGCAGTGGCGATGGGGAGGGGCCGCTGAGCAACAGTTTCTGCCTGCCCAGCATTGCTGCTGCCACTGTGTAGCATGAGCAGGTGAGTCCAGAGCAGGCGTGGGGCAGAGGAACCAGGTTAGAGCTGTGGTGCATGTTGCTGCTGATCCACTCCTGCCAGGATGAGTCTGGAGTGGGTGCGGGGCACGCTGGGGCTGTGTGCTGCTGGTGATGGCAGGGAAGCACCACAGGGCATGTGGGCTCTGGGCTCTTGTAGGTTGGGGGCAAGTGCTGACCAGCTCAGAGGGGACTCCTATGCACACCCCACCATACCCACAAACCCTCCCCTGCAAACCCCACAACCTCGCCCACACACAATCACACACCCCATAAACACCACACCCACCCACACCCTCCCCCATACCCCCCACCAACATATCCACCCCCCACACACCACATACATACACCCACCCTCAACACACCTCACAAACCCCATACCCACCCACACATCCCCACAAACACTCTCCCCACAAACCCCCCATACACACATCCACACACATACCCACAGCCCCCCACAAACCCGATACCCACACCCCCCGCAATATATAAGGCTTCATTTTTAACTCTTATGCAATCACCTCTATATACACAACACAAATGCACACAAATCAGGACAAAAATATATTTTTAAATAAAATTAAAATATGTTATTGTGGATGTTTGATTTTTAGTATACAATTTGGTTTGGGTTTTTTTCAGTTCTGAGTTGGGAAACCCTCTCCCCAAATGGAGTACTTCTGGGGTGAGGGGAGGGATTTCCAGTAGCAAAGGTCAGGGATTAGGGGGCAGGACTTCCACTCCCAAGATGGCAACCAGGGGGCGGGGCACCTGTCAAGGGGCGGGGCTACCCTTGAGGCCATCAACAGCTCACCAAAACCCATTAAGTGGCTCTCCAACTGAAATAATTGCTCGCCCCTGTTCTACCTGATCAGTTAGAGGCCAAGCTCCTTCAAGAGTTCCTCACGGATCCCCTCAAGCAGCTTCTGCAAGCACCGTCAAGCTCTCCCAGGTGCCATCTCCATCTGAGCTAACAAACACACACACACCCCAGAGAGGAGGAAGGTCCAGCTGTATTTAGCCAAAACAGCATGGCTGGATTTCAGTGAAATTTGTACTGACATTTCGATATTGCAGGCTTTATTATGTTCCCATGTTTGCAGACGTGTCAGGTGTCTTCCCCATTCACCTCTGGTCACAGGAGCAGTATCAATATTACCCAGTGAACGTCACCTTTAGCAGCCACTTTGCACCAGGCTATTGGGCTTTTTCAGCACTGATGTACAACCCCTTTGGGGAGATGATAGAGCAGATTGATCCATCTGCTTGTACAGCTCCATTGGGACAAACAACTCAGAACTGGCAGGGATCTCCTGACTCATCAAGTCTAATCCCTCGCTATTGCAGACACTACTTTTAAAATCCTCTTTGTAAATGTATCCAGCTCCATCTTCAAAGCAGTGTTTTTGTGTCCTTGCTACTCTCATTGCAGAGCTGTTCCAGAACTTGACCACAGTGATGGCTGGGAACCACCTTCTAGTTTTCAACCTAAATTTATTCATGCCAGCTTATTGGCTTCTGTTCTTGTGCCAACAATGTTCTTTAGCTTAATTAAGTCTTCTCCCACCCTGGTATTCCTCTGATATACTTGTGGAAAGCAATCACATCCCTTTTCAGCCTTCATTGTGCTAAACTAAGCAAGCTTCTCTCTCTTGGTCTCTCCCTGTATGACAGACTCCCCCTTCCCCTGACTACCCCAGTAGCCCTTCTCTGCATCTGTTCCAGTTAGTTTCCTTTTCTTGAACATGGTTGACCTGTATATAGGATTCCAGGTAAGTTCTCATCAATGCTATGAGCAATGGTACTAATAATTCCCCATCTATGCTGAAAATACCTCACCTGATACAACCTGACATCGTATTTCCCTTTTTCATGGGGGCATAACATTGGCAGCTCATAGCTATCTTCAATCAACTACTGTTCCTTAGGGTTTTTCCAATGGGTAAGCTCTTCACATGGATCTAAAGTTATTGCTATTGGTCACCAGGCACATGGCCTTGCCTTATTTACAACTGTATTTTATTAGTTTGTTTATTTGTTAGATGTGGCACCCTTCCCTTCAGTAAAGTCTTAGGGTGGCTTACAGGAAGAAGACAAAATAACTTAGGAAAGCAAGTGGAATATTAAAATATAAAACAAAACTCCCCTCAACAACATCCCACCTTATCTGGGATTTAGTGTTTCCAAAAGATGTCGAAGCTCAGGCTCAATGGGTATTTAAAACTGAGGAGGGACTACCAAGAACAGCTAACTGCCAGCGTGTTTTCACCATGCAACCTTGATACATTGATGGTACCTGCAGGAACTTGCTTTTACGGGAGAACTTCCTGCCACATTTCCAATCACCTTCATGTCTGCAACCTGTTCCTCCCTCCTGATCAGAAACAAATCCAAAGCAGATGTTTCCCCTAGTTGTAGTTTCAGCTATTGAAACAGAATCCCCATTGGTACTCTCTCATAAGTTTTAGATATTCTTGTTACCTGCTTGAAGAATGTTTCATCCACCTGATTTGGTAGTCTATAGTAGACTCCCACTACTCACCACCACCTCGTGGTGCTCCGGCCAGGTCCCTGAGGACAGGAGAAGGGCCAATGTGGTGCCCATTTTCAAGAAAGGGAGAAGGGATGATCTGGGTAACTTTAGACCAGTCAGTCTTACCTCTATTCCTGGGAAAATGCTAGAGAAAATAATCAAAGAACACATTTGTGCAGGCCCAGCAGAGGAAACGATGCTAGGGGGAAACCAGCACAGGTTCATCACAGGTAGATCCTGCCTGACAAACCGTGTAGCCTTCTATGACCAGGTCTCACACTGCCTGGACACGGGAGTCGAAGCTGATGTCATCTTCCTGGACTTTAGGAAGGCCTTCAACACAGTTTCGCACCCTATCCTCATTGGGAAGCTAGCAGACTGCGGAGTGGACGCCTACACGGTCAGGCGGGTGGCCAACTGGCTTAGGGACTGCATCCAGAGAGTGGTGGTGGATGGTTCTTTCTCGGCCTGGAGGGAGGTGGGCAGTGGGGTCCCGCAGGGTTCAGTCCTCGGACCGATTTTATTTAATATCTTCATCAGCGATTTGGACGAGGGCATGGAGAGCACCCTCTCCAAGTTCGCTGATGATACCAAGTTACGGGGCAAAGTTAGTACACCAGAGGGCAGGGAGCAGATTCAGGCTGACCTGGACAGGTTGGCTCAATGGGCAGAGAGAAATAGGATGCAATTTAATAAAGATAAATGTCAGGTACTCCACCTGGGAAGGAGGAACCCCAGTACACCTGTAGTTTGGGGAGTGTCATTCTCAGCAGCTCAGAGGCAGAGAGGGATCTGGTGATGCTCCCCCTCTATGCGGCATTGGTCAGGCTGCAGTTGGAGTGCTGTGTCCAGTTCTGGGCGCTGCACTTCAAGAGGGATGTGGCGAATCTCAAGGGGGTCCAGAGGAGGGCCACTCGCATGATTAGTGGCCTTTGTGATAGACCATACGGGGGGAGGTTGAGAGAGCTGAATCTCTTCAGCCTTCACAAGAGACGGCTGAGGGGAGATCTTGTGGCCGCCTATAAATTTATTAGGGGAGGTCAACGGGGAATAGGGGAAGCGCTGTTCACTAAGGCGCCCCAGGGAGTGACTAGGATTAACGGGTGTAAACTAGTTGAGAGTGGATTTAGGTTAGATATTAGGAAGAAATTTTTCACAGTAAGGGTGGCCAGGATCTGGAATGGGCTTCCAAGAGAGGTGGTGCTATCACCTAGCTTGGAGGTCTTCAAGAGGAGGCTAGATAGTCACCTGGCTGGGGTCATCTGACCTCGGTCCTCTTTCCTGCCAGGGGCAGGGGGTCAGGCACGATGATCCATTGTGGTCCCTTCCGACTCTACAATCTATGAATCTATGAATCTTCATCCAAATATATCTACAGACCTGCTGCTTCTTTTCTCTTGGGCCAGGGACAAGTTCTTAACATATATCAGTAATATGCAAGTAAATACAGTAACTCAATAGCCCCAACCACACTAATTTAAACATCCTCAGTACAGGTTTCCCTCGCTTCAATGCGGTACATGCGTTCCTGAAAAACTGTGCATAAACTTAATTCGCATAAAGGGAACCCAGTTTATAAAGTAACAAACAGGGATACATCCCCATGGCGGTGAGAAAGGGAGGAAGTAAGGCTGGGACTAGGGAAGGGGTGGGAGGAGGGGTGTAGTGCAGCCCACTGGCTGCTCCCAGGGCTGCAGCAGGGAGCAAAGCAGAGGGAACCATCGGTGAGTGTGAGGTGTGGGACAGGGAGGGGGGGAGCATGGCTCTTTCTGCTATGCGCACCCCGGGAGGGCTGCAGGCTAGGGGGCTGCGCCAGGGTCTTCCTGGGGGGCGCATGCCCCTGGATCTGCATGCGGGACGAGAGCAGGCTGCTGCTGCAGGCTGGGAACAGCGGCAGCACTGGGCTCTTCCTGGCGCTTGGGCCAAGCCCTGGCAATGGGAGGGGGTCTGCTGCCACCCCAAAATTCACTGTAGCCCCCCCAGCCTGCCCTCCCAGTGCCACCACCGAGCACCAGGAAGAGCCCAGTGCTGCCACCAGCCCCAGCCCACAGCAGTAGCCTGCTCTTGTCCCACACGCAGATCCAGGGGCACGCGCCCTTTGGGAAGAGCCTAGTGCAGCTCCCCAGCCCGCAGCCCTCCCGGGGTGCCCATAGCAGCAAGAGCCAGGCCCCCGCATCCCATGCCTTGCACCCACTGACAGTTCCCTCTGCTTTGCTCCCTGCTGCAGCTCTGGGAGCGGCCAGCAGGCTGCACCGTACCTCTCCCCCTGCCCCTTCCCCTGCAGACCTACCTCACATCAAGTGAATTTACATCACATACAGTACTGACCCCCAGACAAGTGGGGGCAAGCTGTGCCACGTCCTGGGCCTCCGCTTCTCCACACTCACCCCAGGCCCTACTGCAGCAGACCCAGGAGAAGCCGACACCACCTGCCTCCACCATGGCATGGTGTAGCCCAGGGGCTGGGGTGAGTGGGGACAAGTGGAGCCCCAGGGGTTCAGGGCACAGTGCAACCCAGTGGCTGCAGACAGCTGGTGTCTGCTGCTCCAAGAGCACCTACAGCAGGGGCTGGGGTGAGTGGGGCCTCAGCCCCACGGCCCTTTCCCCTCCCCCCACAGACTTTCCTGCTTTGTGGGTGGGGAGCCTATGCTGATCGTGTAAGAGTGAATTTACCTTGCATATAAAGAACTGAGGTATAAAAAGGGTCATCGCATAAGAGCAAATTTGCATATACAGAACCCGCATAAATCAAGGGAAACCTGTATCGGCAAGGCTGGTGCAAAGCCCTGTGCCTAGGAGTAAGGTGCTAATGAGCCCCTAAAGCTAAGGGGGAGGGTAAAATGAGTTTAGGGAATGAGCGCTCTGAGCAGGGAAGACGGAGATGTATCCTCCAGAACCGCAGCCAATTACCTAACATTGAACAATCTCTCTCCTTGCAGGTAACTGAGCCGCAGATCCCAAAGAAAAAGACTTTGCAGTCAAATAAAAAGGAAACGACAAAGAAATGCCTCAAGGTTGCTGTCAAAGTCAGTTCATAACTGCTCACAATATTCCCTGAAGTGTCATTTAAATGTTTCTTCATCTTTCATGGTCTGACCCAAATAGACTAATCTGAAGACATGACCTGAGGATTCAGAGGCTCTGTTTCCGATCTCCACAAGGAGAGACTGTCCTTGTGCAACATTAAGACAAAGAGGACTTTGAACAAGCACTTATCCAAGATACAGGTTACCAGTTACCAGCAAAGCACACAGGAGTGTAACAAATCATTACTAACTCCAGAGCATATACAGGCCTCTCTACACTTATAAACCTCCTTTGGGGGCTTCTGGATAGGACAGAAGTGGGTTGACTAGGATGTTAACAACTGCAGTGGAATAGTCTTATATAATCAGAGACTACTGCAAGTGACTGTTAGGATCCCGCACAAGCATTTTAGTTACTGTTTTGCCCACAGCAACATACAGAGACAGCTATTAATTGCCCCAAGCTATTACTTCTGGAGCCAAACAGTTATTACCACCTCCTCTTTTTGCATATGCAGACACCTCTGAAACTCACCTTCAAACTAACTGGGCACGTCTACATGTACTCTTTAATGCTTAGTTGCCTATTTTACTGTTCATTAAAGCATCACATAAAAAAGTGCAGTTATGTTCACGCACAGTAAAACAGGCTACTGTGCATTAAGCATCACTTTAAAAAATGTACGCTTTTGGTACAGTGCATTAGGGCAGCCTATTGCACATTTATTTAGTACCTCACATTGGAGGGTGCCTATACACAAGCAGGGAAGATGCTCCAACATGCTGTAATGCCAGCATGTTGGAGCAGACTCAATTAATCAAGTCTGCTAGAGCGTAGCAATCTCACGTATCAGCATCCCTGAACTTCAACATGGTGGCAGAGATGCTTTATGAGCTTTAGATAAAGCACCCCTGCTGCCATGTTGAATTGCAGGGACACTGATACACAAGAAGCTCTGGGTGCTTTACTCCTGGAGCACATGCTCAGAGGTATTCAATTTAAAACCACATTAAGGCATATATATATATATATATATATATATACACACACACACACACACACACGCTCCCACTTTCTACATATTTGGTTTCATAGATTTCATAGACGTTAGGGCTGGAAGGGACCTTGGAAGATCATCAAGTCCAGCCCCAAGTCAGCTGGGGTCATAGGATCCCAGCAAGATAAGCATCCAGTTTCGTCTTGAAGGTGTTTCTGTCACCAAGTGACTTTTTTTTGTAAGGTTTGAGCAAAAATAAGGCTCTAACACTCCTAGCCTCAGGGTTTGTCTTGGGAAGCTTTCCCAAGTGTCACCAGCACAGTGAAGCTCGATGAGCTAGCAGCACTGGCCCAGGGAGCTCTAGGGTGCCCCATTATCACTAGGGTGTTATGCTGATGACACTTAAATGGAAGCATTAATAATGTCATTGCTAGCAGGTGAATGGGAAAGGTGATGGAAGTGAAGACCATTGCACAGAGGCACCAGGAGTTGCTGCAGCAAAGGGAATGCAGGGGGTAGAACAGAACAGAGGAACCCAAAGGCAGGGAAGGCAGAAAATCAAAGGAGAGGAACTGCAGGGGCTCCAAGGTAGAGAATCTCCTCCCAGAGAGGGAAACCAAACAGGCTGTAAAAGGCTGGATATTACACATGACCAATGACAGAGTAGCGCTGCTGGTACTGAGGAGAACACGAAATCCGGGCTTTCAGTTCCCATGCACAGACCACCAGCAAAATAGAATTCAGTCCCTTTCTCAGGTGCTAGGGACAGACATTACACACAAACCAGTCTAAGCAATCAGAAAGTGGTTTAAACCTGTAACAGAACAGACATTCAGTGCACATAAACCAGTTTCAAAAGGGCCAAAACTGGTTTGAGATAAACCTGGTTGGATGTAGGATCAGACTTAACTGATTGAGCTCAAACCAGTTTATGCAATGTCTGTCCCAGACCCCACGCTGGTTTAAGTTAAACCAGAGTCCTCCAGTTCTCTGGGCTGGGCTATGCTGTCTGCTCTAGAGCAGGCCTGGCTCCGCCCCTTTGCTCACTAGCCAGAGCAGGGATGGGACATGGTGAGACACTGGCCAGCATGGCCCCATTAAGACAAAGTAGGCAGGAAGGGGGTTAATTTTTCACTGCTTCCCCTCCCTCCACCATTGCAGCCAAGGTCTGCCTGTCTGCCGAAAATATAGAAAATATAGGTCTCTGGGGCTGGCAGACTTCGGCTGCAGGGCAGAAGGGACAGAGGAAGGAGTTAACCTTTCTCCCTGCCCCTTCACCTCAACCCATGCCAGAGCTCTGTTTTGTGATGTGGGGGGACTCTTACCCCTCCCTCCACCTCCTACCCCCGACCTCCTGCTGCTGTGGGGCAGGGAGGAGGGCTCTGTGTGGCACTGCCCAGCCCGGCCAGGGTATAGACAGCAGCTGTAACTGAGCCACAACTGCTGGGGGTGGTCCCATGTCTGCAGCCTGGGCCAGCCTTGCTCAGCCCCGGGCGAAGCAGCCACACAGTGGGGCCAGGCCACAGGGGTGGGGCCACACCTCGCAGGTGCAGCTCAGTGATGGGGATGCTGAACCCCATTAGCTTGGCCCGGTGCATGTACCAGTGGCTGGCTGGGCAACAGGCTACCCAGGCCAGCTCTGAGGTGCCACGGGGGCTTGTGGGTCTCCAGTCAGCCCCCATGGTGGGCAGCTGCCGGGCTCCAGGCTCACCAGC
>NW_005843051.1:248161-251306 GCF_000455745.1 Alligator sinensis
CAGGGTGTGCCTGCCTCAGCTGGAACTGACCAGGGCCAGCCCAGGCCATGGGCATGGGGCCACCCCCAGTTGCTGCAGCTCAGTTACTGCTGCTCCCCACACCTTGTCTGGGTTGGGCTGGGCATTGCCACACCCCTCCTCACCCCGTGGCGTCAGGGGGAGGACGAGATGGGGAAAAGAGGTCCCCCCCAGCACTGAACAGAACCCCCCTCCCCATCCCGCTGGGGGTGGGGGGGGGGAGAAGTGGTGGGGGGGGAAAGAGAGTCCCCCTCCAGGGCTGGGCAGCCTCACAGAGCCCCCCCTTTCCCCATCCCACAGCAGCATGGCGGGGAGGAGAGGGAAGAGCCCTCCCCACCACTGAGCAGAGCCCCCTCCCTGCTCTGCAGCAGTGGTGGGGTGGGAGGAGGGAGGAGGGAGAAGACTTCTGCTCTGGGGCCAGCAGTGCTGTGTCTGGGATTGCTCCTGGCTGTCAGGGACCCGCTGGGGCAGGCAGAGCTCTCCCCGCTTCTTCCTCCCCTGCCACAGAAGTCTGGCCACGCTCCTTCTTCCCCCACCCACCGAACCCTGCAGGGCAAGGTTGGGGTATTAACCCCTCCTCAGTTTCTCAGGCCTACCCAGGCCTGGCCACGCCATGCCCCTCTCCTGCCCCCCAGCTCAGCTTCCCTGTGGAAGGAAGGGCTGCTTTAGAACCCCCGGGCTTCTGGCCTGAGCCACTGCAGGTCTGTGCCTGCATTTCCGGAATGAAAAGGGAATGCCTAACCACTTGCAAACTGGTTCAATCTCTGCAGGTTAGACTAACCTGCAAAAATTGAATCAATTCAGGCTCCGGCCTTTTTGCATGTCTGCCCCTAGCCAGGGTGAGGTGGTGCTCTGCTCTAGTGCCTGACCCTGAGCCCCTGGCTCAGAGCTTTACTATTCATTCCAGTGCATAGGCAGCTCTAGGAATAGATGGTGTATCCTTTAATAATGCCCTCAAGGGATAAATATATATGCACCCCATCATTTATGATTTCCAGTAGAGTGGATCCATTATGCTGTTTTGAGTAGGGTGAGGATACTCTGGGCTCATTTTTCCATACCTATAACAAGGGTGCTTCAGCACAATCAGAAAGTTGAAGGTAAACCTTTGCCTACCATTCCCAACATCTTCTGAAGTAAGCTTCTCAGAATACAGGAAAGAATTGCATGTGGTGACCCAGCTGTCCCCTTGGAACATGAAGACTGGTGGATCAGTGCCCCAAACCTATGCACCGAAAGACAGCTCCATGACAGCAGATGGGAGATAGTGACTGATAATCAGGGGGACGAGGGACAGGGAAACACCGACTGGAGCATGCCCAGGGACCAGCACACAAGAAAGTTCTGAAGCTGGGGACACTAGGAAAGCCACTCTTGCAAGAGCTGAGGGAATGCTTCTCCCTCAGTGTGACAGGAAATCGAGGATCTCAATTGGAGGACTCAGGTGCCTGTACACTAATGCCAGGAGCATGGGGAACATGCAGGAGGAGCTAGCCCTCCTATTCTCCCGTGGGCATTACTATCTAGTAGGGATTACGGAGACCTGGTGGGACTCCTCACATGCTTGGAACATAGTCATAGAGGGCTACACCCTGCACAGAAGGGACCAAGTAAGGAAGAAAGGTAGAGGTGTAGCTCTCTATGTGAGGGAGCAGTACACCTCCTTGGAGGCCAATATCAGGTCCAAAGATGAGTGGCTCAAAACCCTCTGGGTCAAACTACAGGGGCTGGGGGGGGTGTCAGTCACAGTGAGAGAGACCTAACTGTAGGTGTATACTACAGACCACCAAACCAGGGGGAGGAACTTGACCTGGAGGTCTCTCGAGAACTAGCAGAGGCCGCATGCGCATGAGGTATGATCGTCATGGGTGACTTCAATTATCCAGACATCTCTTGGGAGGAACACTTGGTTAAGTCGGATTGGCCATGTTGCTTCCTGACCTGTAATCAAAGAACTCTACCTGACTCAGGAAGTGCATGGGCCAACCAGAAGTAACACTCTCCTAGACTCGGTCTTGGCCAAAGGAGACAATCGGGTGAGTTACTTTAATATAGAGGGTAGCCTGAGTGACAGTGACCATGAAACCATCACTTTCACTGTCTGTCACAAGGCAGGCAAATTGGATAGCACGCTTCAAGTCTTAGACTTCAAAAATGCAAACTTCAACAAGCAATGCTGCAGCCAACAAGGCAAACAATACTCTGGCATGCATCAACTGATGCATCTCTGGGTTAAAATCTGTGGGGAACACAGCACAGGGGACACAACGGTGGGAGTCTACTACAGACCTCCCACCCAAAGTCAAGACCTTGACCAGGAGTTCGCCTGGGAACTGGCTAAGGCCGCATGCTCCAGGACCATGGTTGTCATGGGCGACTTCAACTACCCAGACATCCAAGCAGTCACAAAGCTTCCTGTCATGCATGGATGACCTCTACCTGACTCAAGATGTCTATGGGCCAATGAGAGGTAAAGCACTGCTCGACCTGGTACTGGCAACTGGGGATGACCTAGTGATCGATGGGAAGCTGGGTGACAGCGACCATGAGCTGATCACCTTCACCATCCGCCAAAAAGCTGGCAAGTCGGTCAGCAACGCGCAAGTCCTTGACTTCAGGAAAGCCGACTTTGACAAGCTCAGGAGGCTTGTCAGTGAGGCCCTAAGGGACCACAACCCCAGGGGGCGGGGAGTTCAGGAAGAGTGGTTGCTCCTCAAGGAAGCAATCCTTAATACACAAGCTAATTCTATTTCATCTCAGAGGAGAGGCAGCAAAAGGGCACAGCAGCCCCCTTGGCTCTCCAGGGATCTAGCAGACCTCCTGAGGCTAAAAAGAAAGGCCTACAAAGGATGGAGGACGGGATTCATCTCCAAGGATGAAGGGAGAAGGGACAGGAGGATCTATGTGGTCAACCAAAGACTGCAGCGCTGGTGTCGTCAGGAAGGCTTTGGCTTTCATGACCACAGCCCACTCTTTGGCGAGAGAGGCAGCGAGCTGCTGGGAAGGGATGGCCTCCACCTCTCTCCCCTAGGGAGGAGGCTCTTCTCAGCCAGACTGGCTTACCTGCTCCACCGGGCTTTAAACTAAGCCCGTGGGGGGACGGGGGCACTACCGCCACTGCTGGCCC
>NW_005843051.1:254700-270301 GCF_000455745.1 Alligator sinensis
CACCCCAGGGTACTCAAGGAGCTGGCGAGCATCATAGCTCATCCCCTGGCACGGATCTTCAAGAACTCCCAGTGCTCTGGTGTAGTGCCCGAAAATTGGAAGAAGGCCGCTGTGGTGCCTATCTTCAAGAAAGGGAGGAAAGTGGATCCAGCAAACTATAGGCCCATCAGCCTGACCTGTATCCCAGGGAACGTCTTAGAAAAGTTTATTAAAGAGGCCATCCTTAACAGACTGGCCGATGACAACATCCTGAGGGATAGCCAGCATGGGTTTGTTGCCGGTAGGTCTTGCTTGACCAATCTCATTTCGTTCTATGACCAGGTGGCCTATCACCTGGACAAGGGAGAAGAGATTGATGTCATATATCTTGACTTCAAAAAAGCCTTTGACCTGGTTTCCCATAATCACCTCTTAGAGAAACTGGCCAGTTGTCGCCTTGGGTCCTCCACGATCCACTGGCTGGAAAACTGGCTCCCCTCACCCAGGCCTTCCTGTCCCATAATGGGCAGGGGCGTCCCTTGGAACTGGTGAAAAACCTATGTAAAGTACCCACTTAGCAAGAAACATTTGTGCAGTACAGCTTATTCTGCTGGTGAGTTCAATATTTTTCATGCTATTACAGGATGAAAATGGATTGGTATTTATTGCTAAAAGGTACTGTTCTGAAATGAAAGGCAGAAGCTGAAACTGCTGAAGTCAATACAGAAGAAAAATCTGCAAAAACAAAAAAAAATGATGAAAATCCCGGGACGTCATTCTCCCCCTGTACTCGGCCTTAGTGAGGCCGCAGCTGGAGTACTGTGTCCAGTTTTGGGCTCCACAATTCAAAAAGGATGTGGAGAAGCTTGAGAGAGTCGAGAGAAGAGCCACGCACACGATCAGCGGTCAGGGAAGCAGACCCTACGATGACAGGCTGAGAGCCCTGGGGCTCTTTAGCCTGGAAAAGCGCAGGCTCAGGGGTGATCTGATGGCCACCTATAAGTTTATCAGGGGTGACCACCAGTATCTGGGGGAACGTTTGTTCACCAGAGTGCCCCAAGGGATGACAAGGTCGAATGGTTATAAACTACTGCAAGACCATTTCAGGCTGGACATAAGGAAGAATTTCTTTACTGTCCGAGCCCCCAAGGTCTGGAAGAGCCTGCCATCAGAGGTGGTTCAAGCACCTACACTGAACATCTTCAAGAGAAATTTGGTTGCTTATCTTGCTGGGATCCTGTGACCCCAGCTGACTTCCTGCCCCTTGGGCAGGGGGCTGGACTCAATAATCTTCTGAGGTCCCTTCCAGCCCTAATGCCTATGAAATCTATAAAATCTCAAGCAAAACCAAGGAAGCGATTCTTCCACTTTACTTAGTATTGGTGAGACGGCAGCTGGAGTACTGTGTCTAGACCATGGTATGAACATGAGCACCCAGAACTATTACTACCCCAGGTCCCTTTCAGTTGTGCTGCTAGTCAGTTTGGCACCACCGAACCTGTAAGTATGTTGGGGATTGCTCATCCCCAGATGGAGCACTTTACACTTCTCACTGTCAAACTTCATCTGGCTCCGATCCACGCAACTAGCCAGCCTGTCTAGGTCCAACTATATCTGCAGCCTATTTTCAAGCATGACTACACTCCCTCATAACTTGGTGTCATCCACGAACTTGGCCAGTGAGCTCTTCACCTCCACATCCAAATCATTGATAAAGAAGTTGAAAAACACTGGACCAAGTGCGGACCCCTGAGGGACACCACTGGCCACGTCTTGCCAGGACAACACAGATCCAGGGCACCCTTGGGGAAAACTATTAGTAATGGCCACAAACTGCTGGAAGACCATTTCAGGCTTAACACTAAGAAAAACCTCTTCATAGTCAGGGTGTCCAGACTGTGGAATAAGCTCCCACAGAGGTGGTGCAGTCACCTACCCTGGAAATCTTCAAGAGAAGACTGGACGGGCACCTCGCTGGGGTCACCTGACCCCACTTGTCTTTCCTGCCTAGAGCAGGGGGGCCGGACCCGATGATCTTACGAGGTCCCTTCCAGTCCCTTACAGTCTATGAATTAAACGTGAATCTAGATTCATTTTGTTCAAAATTGAACAGGGTGACACCTAGGCAGCAGGCAGTACTGGATTTTCCCTTTAAATGTTGCAAAAAGAGGTTTCAAATGGATACTACAGTGATTTCTGCTCCTTATTATCCTGGACAGCATTTTAATATATTTTGTTCAAGTTTTAGAGTTTGGGCAATGCCCACGAGTCTACATGTGACACTACATCGCCATAGCAACACACTACAGCGACATAGCATCCGTGGGCAAAAACCATGATGCTGCAGCTATGTCACTGTAATGACGCACTGCCTCATTATAGCACATTGCTATGGTGATGTAGTACCTAAAAATAAGCATGCACAGCACACATGGAGTAGTATGGGCTGTTACCGTGCTGTCTTTTAGGACTTCCAAAAGGAAATACTAAATGATGGCACAGTAACAACAGCACCATAGCAGCACATGTAGGCATGCCCAAGGAAGATTAAAGTTTGTCTGGGCTAGGCCTCCATGCAAGCGTTACTTCTATTCAGTTCTCCCCCAGATGGAGGTCCATGTGAGAAGTGTCCAACTTGTGTGTACATACAGAAGGAAGCCTGGAGAAGAACTTTAGTTCTGAGATGCTCCAAGATCATAGTGTTATGCCTTGGGCTTGGACAATAGTCCCATGATAATCCCATCCTTTTAAAAAAGAAAAAAAGTCCCCTCTGCTTCTGAAGGAAACTCTGGATCCAAGGAAGCTTGTCTATAGAAAGGTGAGGAGAAGCACTTCTGGTCCACTTCTGGGTCCACCAGGGAGCACGCTGGGGACCTCCTATGCCCCCCGGCTCGGTGACTGGTGTCTCCTGGGTCTGGGGGGGCATCTGGGGTCCCCCTGCAGCTGACCACTGAGCCAGGGAGGAGGGAGGAAGGGGGTGCTGGCATGTTCCCCAGCAGGCCTGGAAGTGGACCAGAAGTAGTTCTGCTCCACTTTCAGGTTTGACACCGAGCACGCAGGGGGGACCCCCACGCTCCTGTGGGACGCTCCATATACCCCAGCACCACAGAGTTCATGAACCGTGCCTGGTACCTCGAGGTATGTAGAAAAAACATTTAAAGCTGCATCTATGGCCAAATCACTGATTCTCTGTATCAGCATCGAATCTTTAGATTTGTATTCAGACAAATCAAATCAGGGACAGTGATCTGAATCAACAAATCGAATCACTGTCCCTGATTTGGGCTGAATCCAAATCCATTTCGCACACCCCTGCCACTTAGTCTACAGATCCCCAGGGGTTTGCAGACCACAACTTGAAAACCACTGCTCTAGATCACCAAGGAATCTCTGATGGCTGTTGCAAGTAGCTAGAGGCTAGGGACAGAAATTACACATAAACCAGTATAAGCAATCAAAAACTTGTTCAAATCTGTAACACAACAGAAGTTTAGTGCAAACAAACTGCTTTCAAAATGGCTGAAACCAGTTTAAGATAAACTTGAATGGATGTAGTATCAGACTTAACCAATTAGGTTAAATCGGTTTATTGAACTTCTGTCCCAGTTCCCCTCCTGATTCAAGTCAACTCCCAGCCCCCAGCATCCCAGGATGCTTTACACCTCCCCCACAACCCCCACCACCACCACTTCAGAGAATGAGTGGGCTAGTCGTGGCCCAAGCTGTCTGCTGCAGCTGAGTGAGAAGGTGTGCTCTAGCGTCCCCCTTATGGAAATTATGGAGCAGGTAGAGTACCCGAGATGCAAAACACTCCTGAAAAACTATATAAAGATCACAACTGAAGCCATCTGCTTCCAGATACCTGCTATTTGGAAGATCTTCTGTTGATATCTTTGCTTCATATCACTCTTTTTCTATATCATTCAATGCAGGAGGCCCTGAGGGTAAATAGGTTTTCTATAGAATCTCCAAAAGTCAACTGATTTTGGATGCCCAGACTGAGTTTTGCTTTACACATGATATGAAATTGTAATAATGATTTTTCTTCCATTCCCAATTTGGAGCACACACTTTCTGTTCATCAGGCCTAGGAACACTCCTGGGATACTTGGAACATTCAGAAAATTAACGTATTTAATCAGTGATAAGAAGCAACCACAAGTGGTTGTTTCCGCCTGTTTATCAAGCCCACTTGAATTTTCACATGAGTAGGAAAAGGTACCAGATGAGCCAAACTCCAACATCCTGCTCCAAACCAACACCATATTCAACAAATTGGACAGAAAAAAAACCCTACACCACTGGAAAGGACATGAAGGAATCATCTAAGCCAGGGGTGGGCAAAATGTGGCCTGCAGGCCAGATGCTGGCTCCCAGGCCATTCTATCTGGCCTGCAGAGCCCATAAAAAATTTAGAAAAGAAATATTTATCTGCCCCTGGCTGCCTGTCATGCGGACCTCGATAGCTTGCCAAAACTCAGTAAGCAGCCCTCTTCCCGAAATAATTGCCTGCCACTGATCTAAGCCAACCCCCTAAAGAGATGCAGGATTTACTATGCCTAAATCATCAGATAGGTTCCTCTTGAAACGTTGCTTGAAAGCCTCCAAGAGGAGATTCTACAACTTCCTCAAGCAGCTTGTCCCATTGCACTACTGCCCAAACAGTCAAGAAGTTTATCTGAGATTTGAGTTATATCTGCTTTGTTGTAACGTTGCTTCATGTCCTACTGTGTAGCAAGGGAGAACAAAAAAATCACCATCTTCTTTACGGCAGCCTTGCATACACCAGAAAATTATCATCATGCCTCCTTTTAATCTTCTTTTCTCTAAACTATGCACACTTTGGGTGTTTATACATGTGCTCCAGGAGGGAGGGGTGGGGTAGAGGCACTTTTATTAGAACTGGTCTAATCAAAGCACCCAGAGCATCACATGTATCAGAGCCCCCATGCTGAAAAATGGTGGTGGGGGCACTTTAACTAAAGCTCATTAAACAAGCTTTAGTTAAAGTGCCCCCGCGGCCATTTTTCAGCATGGGGATGCTGATACACATGACGCTGGAGTCTGCTACAGCACAGTAATTACCACACTCCAGCAGACTCGATTAATTGAGTCTGCTCTGACACACTGTAATTACAACACATTAGAGCAGCCTCAATGCAGAACTGGAGACAGGCATTGGCAAACTGGGCGACCACCGGGGGTCTGGAAAGAAAGGGGGCCTGAACATGGTAATTTTTTTATTATTATTACCATCATCTCTGGTGAAGGGTGCCAGATACTTGAAGTTCGCCCAGGGACACCAGGAGTCTAGGTACAGTGTTGCCTCAATGTACATGTATAGGCACACTGAGTTCCTTAAACCTTTCCTCATGCTTCCAAGCCCATTGATGTTCGCCTCATGCCTCCAAACTATCTCCACTTTCCCAACGTCCTTCTAAAAATGCCATGACCACGTTTATGTAAAGTTTCAGGGAAACCAAACCAGTAACAAGTACTATACCATTCATACTAATGACTTAGGTTGAGTTTATGCTTAGGACTTTGCGAAGCTTCGGGTGGCGATTCGATTTGGAGGAGGTTCGGTCCGATTCAGCAGCCGAATCTCCGAATCCAAATTGAATCAGGGGACCAATTTAAAGCAATTCAAAGCTCTCTGAATCTCCAAAGCTCCCCACCCGCCGGAGCTCTGGTCCTTTAAGGAAAAAAAAAAAAAGCAGAGAAAAGCCCCGGGACTCCCGCTCCTGGTGCAGCCTCCTGGCTTCATGGGCTACTGCCGACTCTCCAAATCAGATTCGGCCAAATCGAATCAGGACAGTGATTTGAATCACCGAATCAAATCACTGTCCCCTGAATTGGCCAAATCCAAATCCGAAGCAAATACTAGCCGCTTCGCACAGGCCTATTTGCGCTCCACTATAATCCCAGTCTATCACTATTGATTCCTGCATCCAAATCATTAATAACATGGTTGTACAACAGTACACCCAAAACTAACCCCCTAAGAACCTCACTTGAGACCTCCTGCCAATCTCACATTGATCCATGTAGAGTTACTTTTTGCTTGCAGATATACAGTGATTGACTGTCTACCTAATGGTAATATTGCCAACATTTTTCCAGCTTGCTTAGGAGAATGGCATGCAAGATTGTATCAAAAGTCTAACTAAAATCCCAGGTATGTCCACCACATTTTCCTTTATCCACCAAACCAATTACCTGGTCAAAGAAAAAAAATTAAGCTGTTTTGACATGATTTACATCTATCGCAAGTGCCAGTGCTCATGCCTTTGTTCTCCAGATATTTACAAACCAACCATTTTATAAATTGCTGTATAACTTCCCAAGTACGGAAGTCAGACAGACAGGTCTTGGTCCTCCATTTTCCTTTTTATAAAAATCGGCATGATATTAGCTCTCCTCCAGGCTCTGGAGAACCTCAGCTTTCAACTAAGAGTTTGCATATACTGTATTGCCAATGGCTCTGAGATTTCTTCAGCTAATTCCTTCAGCATGATTGAGTGAATTTGATCAGGCCTCCCTAATATTAGTTAAGTGAACTACCTTTTTACCAGCTGTCACAGCTGAAACTTTTTCTTTCAAACTTGCCAACAGATCCAACCTGAGGGAGAGACCCAGCATGAAAAAGTTTCATTTTTGATAAAGTTATAAGAAATAGAAAGTAGCAGGTTCTAATGGGAAGTGCTTGGTTAGAGTAACGATAAAGGCTGCCACTGCTCAGCATAGAATAGAAAACCCTTCTTGCCACAAACCAGAATCCCATGAGTCACAACCACTTCCCAGACTGAGAATTTAAAATGAGACTATCAATCTACACGAGCGCTCTGTAAAAGTGCCATACAAACAGGGCCAGTTGCACCTGCCTACCTTATGCCCAGTAGCAAGAGTACTCACTCTGGAAATGAGGCCCCTGTTCTAAGATCTCCTCAACCTGAGGGGACTCAAACCAGCATCTCTTAGGAGAGTGCCCTAGCCATCAGGCTAGGGGCACCCTGCTCTCTTTGTTGTGGCTAGTCTACTGGGAAGTAAAAAATGCAAGATTCAGGGGGCCAGAAGGAGAAGTAGCAAGACTGAACCTTCCTCTATAGGCCAGCGAGGGTACTGCCCTGGGAGTGGGAAGTGATGGATTCTAGCCCCTACAACTGCCAGAGTCACTTCTGGTTTTTTAACCAATATCCATCTAATGTAAAATGCATAGATAGACCTGGCATCAGAACTAAAACCCAGGACTCCCTCGGCCAAGCATGTGCTCGACCCACTGGACTACAGAGTCACACTCTGGTTTGCTGGCTCTTTCCCACTTGAACTCTGGCCCTGCTGGCAGTGGCTGGGGCGCCACCCTATACTGCAAAAGGGATCTGCACTACACATAGGATTACACCATCATATTTTTTCTTGTCAGAGGGGCTGCGAGATAAAAGAAGCTGGGGACCTTGGGCAGATATGCCACTGGGAGCCAGGCTTACTTGCCATTTTAGGCTGCCTGCATTTCAAGTTGAAGGCATTCCTTTAATCAACCCCACTTCAGCATTACCTTCATCACCGTCTGCCCACCTGGAAGGCAGTGCTCCAGCCTGGGCACATTGAGGAGGATCCGCAAGACAATTCTTTGAGGTATTCCACAAGTGGCAGCTGTTTTAAAGATGATGCTCCCTGCCAGCTGTCAAATCCATGGATCTCAACAAGCCAGTTTAGATGAGATGTGGGGAAGCCTCAGCTTCCCCTGGCCCCTAGCCATGGAAGTGGGTCCCAGACCCTCAGGCCAAGAAAACAGGCCCAATAAGTGACAATGGGCATTTTGTTGTGGATTACAATGGGACCAAAATTTCACCTCTGGCCTTCTCAGTCCTAATGATCACCACAAAGCTGCTGATGTTCCTGTATATTTCATTGCCCTCCTATAGAAAAACCAGGAATAATGTGGTCACCGATGCCAGGCATTTGGGTCACCTGAGGTCTTAAGTTAGACACCTGAAGTTAATTGCCATCTTCAGACCTACAGGCCCTACATATTTTTTACCATCAACTTCTATCTTTTTCTTTCCCCTTTTAGTCTCCTTTGCTAGTATGTGGCTGTGTTCTCCCCAAGACCCAGAGGCCAATTCTGTAGACAGATTTCCATCAAGCTAGGCAGTGGCCCCTAATGATGGCAAGAAGCCTGTGGTGGAAGAGAGCTACTTCAATGCTGCTATGGCAGGGCAGTGAGCCTTTAAAGTGCCCCCTCCATGCTTTGTCTGTGAGGAGAGGCAAAAGTGGGGCAAGAGAGTGAAGCGACTTCCACAAGGGAGAGCTCATTGACAACCCTCCGCCACTGTCCCCTTTCTTTGGAAGGCATGCACAGGACCCAGTATGGAGTAGGGAGAAACTCATGGCCTCAAATACCCACTCCTAAACCAGGTCAAGACTTCCAGGGTATTGCTAACACCTAGAGGTCCATCCAGGAAATCAGAGGTGAAGGCTACAGAGCTCTGTACTTGGTGCTTTCCTAACACCCCAGCTCTTAGAGGCATGAGAAGCTGGAAAGTGTCACCCAGCGTGATCTTTGCAGGCTTAGGATCCAGAAGGCACAAAGTAGCAGAGCCCCAAATATGATATTTTTTAAAAGTCTTACAGTTTTTGAAGACTTGCAATTGGGGCTATTGAGTTGGGCTCTGCTCTGCACTGAGACTTTACAGAAGCCTCTCTCTGCTCGGGTCCAGGTCCTTGTTTTGCTGCATGCACAGACACTGGAAAAGGACGCATCTCAGGAGTTCCTTTGCCTGCTCCTAGATGCCCTTGAATGGGGACATTCAAGTGACTCCCACTCTCTGTCTCTCAACATAATGCCTCTCTCATGAGCCAGGAGTCACTTTCTACTTTAACATGAATTACGCTCCACTTCTACTTGATAAGTACATTATTCACCTAACTGCATAACACAACCCTGGCTCCAATGTTTTGCCTATGGCTTACATTGTGATAAACAGTGGTTATCGCCATAATGCTTCACAACATAGTGTCTTTCAGCCCCACTCTGCTTCATCATGTAACTGACCTCCAGCTACTGCATGCTAATTGGCCCCAGAAATGTAGAAGAGGAAGCAGCTATCAAAGGGCTGCTGCTATCAGAAGCTTTGAAAATGATGGGAGCTAGTCCCTTGGCTGTGTTCTCCTCTCCTTTTTAAGGAGCTGTAAAATTGACTACTTCCCATCACTTTCCAGATTTCTAAGCATAGCCTTGGTACGATCAGATCCTCAAAAATGAGAGGGGCTAGTCAGTTTGGGGGTCACTAATACTACAGAACTGACAGCACTGGGTTCTTTGCCTACATTAAGACTGGATAGGCACATACTCCAGGCAAGCACACACCTCCAGCCCCAAGGCTATTCACTGTAATCTTAAATGTGCCTGTAACAGGAATAGCCACAGCCATGTACTCTGTACAGGACCACATTGGGCCCTCTGTGCTCCCCCGGTGCTGGAACACTGCAAGGGAGCTTGCTGATGGAAACTGCCCTGCTAAGGTATGTGCTATTTTTGGGTAAATCCACATGCTAGTGATCAAGCCTGTTAACATCCTGAGGCCAAACCTCTGCAGAACAAGCACAGCCCACATTGCAGCACTGCCAGCTTCAGCACCACTTCCCCTCCACCCCCCAACTCCCCTCACCAAGTTGCCCAGCCCTGACCAGAAATAACCATCTATGTGGAAAGGGACGCTCAATGTCTCTGCCTGTCCATGCTGGGTCCCCTCTGTGACACAAGCACCTGTCTGCTAGGAACTGGATTGACTAACATGTTTCACACAATCCAGCAAGCACCAGGATTTACTATCACCGTATCACGGGCCAAGTGCCAGGGACATCATGTCATGGCCACCACCCGGAACAGTTCAGGGCTCCCTTGATAAGCTTCACATGCCTTGTGTTTGCCCCAGCAAAGCTGTCTGACACCAGCATGAAGCATTTTACTTTTTCCCAGGGTGGGGGGATGAGTTAACAGTGCTGGAAATTTGACTCACTCTACAGCAATAGGAAAGTTCACCAAATCCACCCTCTGCTCCTGACATACGGAGGCTGGGAAGGGCAGCCCACCGAAAGAGGGGAAGTACGCAGGGGAGCAGGAGGAGACAGGCTGAGGGCCCCAAGCCAGGAGGATTCTCAGAGACATCCTCAAACAGGCAGGATAGAGAGAGACAAGGCTGAGGGGACTAAGAGCAGCATAAATGCCCTGATCACACCCACGAGGACTGGATTTTGGCCCATCTCCTCTGCAGCAAAGCGCATGAGCCGCTACAACCTGAGCTGAAGGACAAGGTCCCCCTGCTTGGAGCTGCAGCAGTCACAACCTATGTCAAGCAGTGGGTTACATACAGTTACATCAGGACTAGTGAGCGCCTCCCACCTCCCGCACAGCTGGCACTCTCAGCATCCCTCACTGCTTCCACTACCTTACCAGGGAGACCTGGGCAATTATTGTCTGGCGCTGTTGTCAGCTCTGTGTAGGACAAATGGCTAATGAGGGACAACAGCACAGAGGACACTAGATTCTTGCAAACACCACAGCACCTACTTTCCAGTGTCCGATTTTCTCTGTTCCCCCTTCTGAGGGTGCAGGCCACCAGCTGCATGCCCTCCAGTTTCTCCTGAAAAGGATTAAAATGAAATGTGGGGAGTGTCTTCTTCTCTGGACAGAAAGACCTGGGAAAGGAAGGAGGTCCCTCTGTTTTTTAACCTTAAGAAACCCCAGGAATGTCCAGTGTTGCCTCCCCCATTTGTGCTGGAGGCCTTGGGTGACCTGGAGCTGTGGACTGAGATATTTCTCAGTGTGAATCAGTGGACTAAATGTTTAACAGAGAGCTTTTCCTCCAAACCTCCATGTTAAAAAGAGGCTCAAAACCAAAAAAGTGTCTGATATAAAATCATTTCCCTCTGACTTAATCTCTGTCACTTGCAGTTTCTCTAATCTGCTGACAGTCTTGCAGGAATACAGGGCAGACACAACCAGAATAGATGTTGTAAAACGAAAGTAAAATCCATTTTCAGGCCTCCTCTCTCCATCTCCAAAAATCAAGAAGAGGCTCAGACCCTATTTTCCCCATCCTCAGGAAGCTTGGCTGAGCCAGCCCGGTGTCCCATGTGCTGTCCTGTGGGAAATCTGACAGGAGTTGTAAGTTTTCTGAGTGAACAGTGGAAAGGAGTGGACCACCTCCTGGGAAGGAGGGTGCTCACAGGCTGCAGTGGCCTAAAACCCCACATGTGGGTGTTCAGGGAGCTTTCACCCTGTTCTTCCAGATCTGCGTAGAGTCAGGCACTGTGCTGGGAGGAGGCTCCCAGTCATTGCCTGCTCTGGGGAGTTGAAGCCGCAGTGCAGGCATGGGGACTAGCAAACTGGCACAGCATTAACCCAGGCAGACAGGGAACGTCACAGAAAAAGATGCCAATTAATCCCAACCCATCCTCAAGTCCGAAAACCAAGAGCTCTCTCCATGGCAAGAGAAGCCAGTGACAAAAGGCTCTACCTTCTCTCTTGCACTGCAGAGCAGCTGCACCTTCCAAGGAGCAGCCTGCTCCCACCAGCAGTAGCTACCCAAGCAGCAAGCCTCAGACAGCCCTCACATGAATCCACAACCACCCTCCAGCACCACCCGAAGAATAGCCTATGGGAGAACCCTGCCAAAGGGCAGAGAACTAGGCAAGTGCCTTTGCTTCCAGTCCCTGGAGCAGCACAGACAGTCATTCCTTTGGACTGGCCTCAACCCCCACGGGGAAGGCTTAATAGAGCCTGAGCCAGGATTCAGCCATGAAGAGACACAGCTACTTCCCATGTCTGTCTCTACACCAACGTCAACACCTCCCATTGCACAACTGCCCCAGCTGAATCACCAGTGTGCATCCCTCCAGCTGATGGACACGCACACAGCAATTCCTCACTTGGAAGCAAAATGCATAACAGCAGTGACCTTACCTTAGGGGATCCGTCCCTTGGGTTATGCTCAAGCCCCTCCATCGCACACCGAGGATTAATGTTCTCCAGAGACTGCACTGGCTGATTCTGTTGCCCTGGGGTCCAGAGGCAGCCTTCTTGGGCTATGACCAGGATTGACTGGTGTCTGACCTCCTCTAGCCCAGCCTCTGGCACTTCAGGTGTCAGATGAAGAGCTACCCTGCTGCCAGAATCTCCCAAAGGGACTCCATCTTCCTGTAGATCTGTCACCAAGGCTGTGTCCTGAACAGCAGGAGCCCCAGGTACTAGGCTACCGTGCCCTGACAGACAGCTCTGCCATGCCGACACCTGTACTAAATCAGCATGTGACTTCATTTCTTCCTGCTTCTCCATGGCTTTCTGTTGGGGAATATGCTTCTCTCCAGCGCAGATCCTACCCTAGGTAGAGCAATGACTTTACTGCAGTCACACAGCTCCAGGGGGTAGGATAAAAACCCAGAAGGCATCACAACCAGCACACAAGAGAGAGTCCCAGGAATATGCTGCACTGTATTTCTTCACTACTAGGATCAGAGGAAAGGGAAGCATCTCTCTGCTGAGAAAAGCTTGTTTTGTATCATCCTCATTTTGATCTGTCAAAGGTTTGGCAAGCAGAAGATCCACACTGCAAGCCCCCCCTCCCCTCTCCATCATACAAAGGCTGCAAAATGAGCTGCAGAATATCAGGCTCAGTGCTCTTCTCAGCTGCAGCTCCTCAATGCACAGTCTCTGTCATCGCTCAGCAGGATCTCCCTTTTTGAGTCCAGAACAAACAGCATCCAGCAGGCCTATTTATTTGTTCAGGGTCTGATGCTCATCTGCAGCTCTGTACTACGGAGGCCTTGTCCGATCTGGTGCTTGCCTCATACTCACACACGCTGAAGCAATGACGTAGGTGGAGGGGTTGGGGAAGTTGTCAGCCCTTACTGCTCCAAGGAATCCGTCCGTGTTGCCTGCCGGATTTTTCCAGTGCAAGCTCCATCGCCAGCCGTGGAATCACCAAAATCACCAGCACAAATAACACAAAGTCTTCAATATTAACACAGGACTTACACCTAGGAGGATCGTACCGCTGCAAGCCCTCCAATAGAAAAAGACTCTGTTGGTTTCCATGGAAATTGTGCTGGAATGGTGTGTTTGCTGCCTATTGATTAGAGGTTAGGGTACTGCAATACCAAGCTGTCAAATAAGGAACGCACACTCCTAATCAACACCTACCCCTGTTGATCCAAAATTGATATTGGGCACATAGAACCCCCGCAGGACTCGGAACCAGAGACCCCTCCTTCCCTTCCATCACAATCTTTAATCACTTCCTAACCCTAGGGCTAGTGCAGCTCTGTATTTTGACAGCTGGCCTAAATACCACTGAGACCTCAGCAGAACCAGCTTTCAAAGCCCTGCAGCCCATCCTGGGAGCCTGCACAGACTGCTCACAATACAGAATCCTTAAGCTTGCCAGAAATGTCCTGCATGGGAGTGGGAGTTACGCTGCTGTCAGTAAGATGCATTCCCAGATCAGCTCTCGCATGAACGGTTGCTTCCCACAGGAGGAGTCAGCACAGCTCTGCCTTCAGCTGCCTCTCCCAATAAAGCAGCCAGACGGACGGCTCCAGTCTCATCAGAGGGAAGGTTCAGATGCTGTTCATCTTCCCCTCTGGCAAGCTAAGACTCCTACACACTGTGTGCAGTCTATGGCAACCATTTCACAGTGTTAACCAACCAACCGAACTGAAACCATTGCCTGCCGCAATATGCAAAGGCTAGGGGTCCACCTGAAATCATTCCAAGCCGTAAATTCAAAGAGTGGAACTGGGAAGGAACGCAAGAGGGAGATCCTTGTAGGATCAAATTAGACAGGAACGTGCAGTGTAACATAGCAAAAATTAGATCACTGCAATTTTTGAGCCTGTATGCAGAGGTATCATACTCTACAGCAGACAGATGAGCTCTCTGTCTGTGCCCACCTATGCACTCCTGATACAGTGGAGTTCAATAAGCCTTCACTGACACTACAGGCTCCAGAAGTACTGCCAAAGTGTTATTATAACTAAAGGTGGCCCCATGAAATGCAAACACAGCCAAATCAGAACATGCTGTACTTAGCTGTCAGTACTGCTTGTTCCTGACCTGCTGGAAGGTAGCTCCATAACACAATGCAATTCCTCCCTTCTCTCTCTCTCAGGATTCTGTGTTGCTTTTTCTTCCTCCCTGGTTGACAAGACTTGTTACGGTTCCTGATAGTTTGAGGAAACATCCCCCCAAGTGCTCCCTTGTTATCAAGTGCATTGGAACAGGGAGGTCGCGTCCACACGAGACACTGACTACTCCGTCATTTAGTACTTGTATAAACAAGTACTAAGTGACCGTGCAGTAACCTGAGTTACTCTGCAGTAGCATCGCCGAACAGTTTTTTCATGACACTGACTGTGCAGTAGCCTGAAACTACTGCACAGTAGCACTGCATTACACTTTCTGCCACACAACACTACTGCACAGTAGTCACTGTCTCGTGTAGACGCAGCTGGAGTGTCTCTGGTCTTGGCCTCACCTCAGGCAGGGTGAATGAGAATCTCTTCTGTGGGGCCTGGATGAGGCTTTATGCTTCTCTGTTTCTCTCTCTAGGCTGGGGTCTTGGATTATGGCTGTGAGAGAATCTGCAGAAGCTTTGTGCAGGGCAGCATGGTGGGATGTTAGCTACGGCAAAAATTGTGGCCACAGAGTTGTAGCCATCCAGTTCACTCATGTTTCAAATTGCTTTGCACAGCACTTTGTGTTTTGGCTGGTCACACACTGGTCTATGAGCATCTCAAGCAGCTTTCAGATTAGGCTGTCTGCTTCTCTGGTCAGGGAGTCTGAGTGGGGGAGTGTGAGCAGTTATGATGCACTGCTGCAAATTTCCACCATCAGAGTATCAGACACGAAGCAAAATGCCCAGGCTTATATCCAGGTTAGGAGAACTGGATACTGCAGCTGAAGTACCACAACCACAGTTGAGCCCCTCTACTCTGAAAAATATCACTGACTTGGTAGAGTTCAGCAAGGAACAACAGTAATGAACAAGAGCAGATTTTTAAATAGCTGGATCTGTCCAGCTTGGTTTAACAGCAACTGTGGCAGGGTAGTAAGGGGTAAGCTGCCTGTCTCACTGTGCCCAGCCAGAAACCAAGCTCCAAATGGCTCCTCTGAGACACCTCATGTCTGGACGACCCCCTTCCTGGAATACACCCACAAGCCTGGGGTACCGCCACCACCACCAGGACTCAGGTCTTTGTCTGGGCCCTGTGCCTTCCAGGATACACAGGCCCTGTAGACCATGGGATTCTGGGGTGCTTCTGTTAGCCTGAGGCAGACAAAGTTCCTTGGGTGAATTTGATATCTTTTATTAGACCAACCCAAATAGTTGGAGAATAGTTATTAAGCAAGCTTTCGGGTTCAAAAACCCTTCGTCCATGTTTAGTCCCTGATCTCTAGTATCCAGGAGGTTGATGAAATGGAGCTCATAGGCTTGTCTCTGGGAAGTGTTGTGTAAGTTCCCCTTGAGGATCAGGACTGAGAGATTGGAGAGAGAGTGGCCCTCCTGTGAGAAATGTGCCCCCACCGGTAATTGAGTGTTTCTGTCTTTGATGGATTTCC
>NW_005843051.1:270731-307472 GCF_000455745.1 Alligator sinensis
GCTTGGCTGTATATCACAGCTTTTTTGGTGTGTTTAGGGTGATTGCTGGTTCTGTGCAGATATGTATGTTGGTCTGTGGGTTTCTTGTACACTCTGGTCTGTATTTATCCTTCTGGATACTGATCATTGTGTCTAAAAAGGAGATGCTGGTGTTGGAGTATTCTAAAGAACTCCCCAGCCCAGCCCAGCCCAGCCCAGCCCAGCCCCTGGCTTCTTTACTTTTCATTCCATCCAGGAAGAGCACACACCAACTGCTGACACTTCCTCAGCCTGACGAAGGGTTTTTGAACCCGAAAGCTTGCTTAATAACTTTTCTCCAACTATTTGGGTTGGTCTAATAAAAGATATCAAATTCACCCAAGGAACCTTGTCTGCCTATGTCCTTAGACCAACATGGCTACAACCTAAACCTCTGTTAGCCTGAAGCATTCACCAGTAGCCTCCCGTGCAAGAGGAAAGTAAAAAGCCAGGAACACCTTAGCAGGTCCCTTCCCTCTTAAGCACACACAGCGAGGCATGCTAAAATAGATAGATTTATCGATCAAAGAGGAATAGGGTGGGGAAGAAATACCAATAGCAGGATATAGAAAGAAAACCAACCTTGAGCAAAGCTGAGTGGCTTGTCAGCCTTTTGATTCATGACTAGATTAAAAGTCCACTAAGATCCTAGTTAAGTTTCTGATAAGTTACCCACTTCCACATCCAGACCGAGCTGTGGCGGTCCAAGCTCCTGTGTGAACGTGTTTTAAAATGTCTACCACTACCTTCGAAGGGACCCTCTTAAATAGCCCTAACAACCTCACCACCTGGGACCAGTCAGGGACAGGTAGCATTTGATCCCAGCCAATCAATTTGAAAGACATTAAAGTTATCTACTGCAGTGACCTGGGCCTAAGTCCCTGTCCCCATGTTGTGAGGTCAGGGCTCAAGACAGTAGAAGCGGCTAGGTTCACCTCCTGTTACCTGAGGTTCCTCACGTATGCAGTAACCCGGGGCAAACAGATTGATAGACATACGAGAGACAGAAGGGAAACAGACAACCTCCAAAGAGAGAGAAAGCTGGAAGGGGATTTTTTCACACCAACTAGAGTGCAGAATTACTCCTATATATGTGAAAGAGACGGACACTAAGGAAGCAGAGGAATGTAGCCCTAGGGTAACACTGAGGGGTTGAAATAAGTGGAACTAAGACAAGAAACCCTTGGACCAAATCTCAAGCAAAGCCCATGGAGGTGGCTGGTGGTCATAGCCCTCAAACTCAGTCACCTCCTGCTTTTTTCATTTCTGAACATTTCTTTCCAGGTTAAGTGCTGGCTGACATTTGGGTCTTTGTGGCGGCCCATCTGCCAGCATGCAGGGTTCATATTTAACCTGCCAGGCAAGAGGGTAACACCTAGAAAAGCTCCAGGTACTCCATCAGCATTTCTCCTAGCATAGCATTTCCCTGGAGACAGACATTCGGCATAGCACGTACCATGAGCCAGGACTGCTCTTCCTTCCATTTTACAAGACTGGGGCCACAATTGTTTTCTCCAGTCCCAAGTGATTTCCAGATCTCCATGGCTTATTACAAACAACTGTCTAGTGCATTCATTAATCAATAGGGCTCTGCAAACTTCACTGATATTGTATGAAAGACAGAAAAAAAAAAAGTCAAGGCAACAGGCCTTTATCACTTCTCTATGTCCCTGTTCACCTTCTGAAAGCTGAGAGCACAAAAAAGTGCTCCAATGGTCCTCTGAGCCCCAGACTGACATGCCCACAGAGTTATCTGCATCTTTAGGCATCTCAATACTCCTGAAAATTTTGTTCCAAGTGCCTTCATCCCAGCAACCAGCAGCTACTTGGAATGAGCCTAGCTGTCAAGGGGTTGACTGGGACACAGGTGATTAGGGTTTGACCCTAGAGGGTCACAGCACAGGGGTATCAGGAACAGTTAGGGTTAGGGAAGAAAAACCCAATTAGTGTAAAGGGGATCAAGAATAGGCAGGTCAGGAGGCCAAGGTCTGTAAGAGGCCAGGGCATAGGTGGTTACCTTGGGCAAACCCATGAACTGAAAAGGACTGGGAGGAAAGGATCTAGACTGGAGTCATCCACTAGCCAGGGGTTCTAGAGGAGAGAATAGCTGTACAGGACCAGGACATCAACAAGTGCCATGCTAAACCACAAGCCAGGGACCAGTTGCCAAAGGAAAGGGGTCTAGACTGAAGTCAGGATCACAGGGGTTGAAGCTGGAATCTGGAACAAGGAGGCAGAAACCAGGACAAAACCAAGAATTGAACAAGCATGACAGGAAACCAGGAACAACCCAACAGCATAGCACACTAGGAACAAACAAGGAGGCCCTAGGTACTTGAAGCTGGGAATTAAAGGGAGGCGCTAAAAGCAAGAAGTCATTCATCCAAAGCCCACCAGAAAGACACCAGTCCTATTGAGTAGCTTGCTGGGCTTTGAAAAAGCTGCTACTTATTAGTGGACGACCAAGTTCATGCAGGCAATTGGGGCTAGATGGGGGTTAGGCCACTGGCAATCAGGATCACTAAGTACCAGCTGGGGATAATTTAGCCTGCCTACTAGCCTAGCTCTGGACAGCAGTAGAGTAGCATCTACCCAAGGCAAAAGCAGAGACCTGCTGGTCTGAACCCCATGCTGGAGCCTCCCACACACTATGTGGTTCCCAAGTTTCCCAAGAAAGAGCAGCTCAATGTGCTAACCCCTGCACAGGCACATCATAAGGCCTGGCCCAGACACTGATGAGCTAATTTTAAGGCAAGCTGTAACAAGTGAATCTGATAAGCAGGTTAGAGCAGGTAGGAAGAAAAGCCCTATAACAGCAATAGACCATGTGTTTTACAGGTTGGGTACACATGGCTTGCTTAGGCTGTGTGCACCTAGATCCCTACACTGGATGGTTTTGCTCCGCTGTCCCAGGGACTTGTGCAGTGTTGTGCTATTTGTCTATCTCCTTTTGAATGGCTTTTCCTTTTCCAAGCTGCAATCAAAGCCCAGCTGCATACTAATATCTCTTGCTCTCCTGGTAGCTACCTCAGCCCCTCACCTAAGGCGCAGGCTCCCAAAGGGGGCTTAGCCATGGGGCTCCGACGTTCTATCTGGGACAGGCAACCCAGAGGGTCCAGGGACGTGTAGGGTGGAGTTACTGGATGAGCATAGTCTAAAAGTTTTAACTCCAAGGCCGGGCTCTGCCAGCAGATAGATCCAGGCACATGGGGGCCTGTCTGGGCTGTCCCATGCCTGATAGCATCTCCTAGGACTACAGAGAGACAGCTCCACTCCAGTAGGTATGGGCTGCTCCTCTCCTAACCAACAAGAATGGAAGGACAGAATTTGCCGAGGATCTCTCCTGGATCCTGGGGGTCATGGAAGCCTCAGCTGGGTTCTTCACCACTTGTCTTAGTGCAGGAGCTTGTATATTTATAAGTAGGATTTTTTCTAAGATACCTGTTGGAGTCTCATTGTGAAAACTGATCCAAGTGGAAAAACCAGGATTAATTAGATATCAGACCTTCAGAATGTGTTAGAGCAGTCAGCAAGGCTGTGTGTGTCACTCCAGGGCCTGGATACCAGATGTCCCATGGCACATAGACCTCCTTTCTTAGCAGCAGGATGAGGGGCACATTGAGATAGGCCCCACCTCTCCATACACTCATCAGTTAATGCAAAAGGACTCTCAATCCCACATGGTTGTAGCATGGCAAACAACTCCAGTCTGTACACGCAGGAACGGCCACAGAGCACCTCCCCATCAGTCTCAATGGGTGACTTGAAAAGGGGAGAGACACTATTTTGTGCCTGTGTGATCCAATGGGAGGAAGGGGGCAGTGGAGGGATGCAAAGGAGGGGAGGTTAATGCAATCAAGCTATGAGGCAGGCCCATAACATTGTAGCCCCATTCTGAACAGCTTGCAAGGGAACATGGCAGAATTTCTCCTAGCAGACAGGTCTAGTCCTGAATCATGGATCCTAGAGATGTTGCATAGGGTGAGAGGCATGGGGTTAAATCCTATTTCACCTTTAAATGCCAAAGGGCTGCTTATGCATCCAAATGTAGCTGTGTACATGCCATTTTTGGCACTTAGGCAGATTTTAAATCCTATTTGTCTGTAGTCACACTTGTAAGCATGCTCAAAAGATTCCACCTATGGGTGATCCCATTCCTAGACAGCCATGTGTCTAGGAATCAGCATGGATTCTAGGGGCATGTGTCTAGGGGCAATCAGCATGGATTTATTAGGGGGAGATCATGTCAGACCAACCTGATTGCCTTTTATGATCAGGTCACAAAGGCCATGGATGCAGGTGTCGCGGTGGATGTAGTCTTTCTGGACTTCAGCAAGGCCTTTGACACCGTCTCTCACCCCATCCTAATTAATAAACTAGGCGACTGTGGCATAGATGCCTACACAGTCAGATGGATTGCAGATTGGCTGAAGGGTCGCACTCAGAGGGTGGTGGTGGATGGATCATACTCGACTTGGGGGGAGGTGGGGAGTGGAGTCCCCCAGGGCTCGGTCCTGGGGCCTGCGCTGTTCAACTTCTTCATCAGCGATCTTGATGCTGGGGTGGAAAGCAACCTGTTTAAATTCGCTGATGACACCAAAATTTGGGGGGAGGTGAGCACGCTAGCAGGGAGAGAGAGATTGCAGAAGGATCTGGATAGGTTACAGGGGTGGGCAAACAGGAACAGGATGTGTTTCAATACGGACAAGTGCAGGGTGCTGCACTTGGGTAGTAGGAACCAGCAGCACACTTATACGATGGGGAACTCCCTACTTGAGAGCACGGAGGCGGAAAGGGATCTTGGTGTCATTATTGACTCCAAGATGAACATGGGCCGACAATGCGAGGTCATGGTTGGCAGGGCTAACCGGACCTTGTTGTGCATCCACAGGTGCATCTCGAGTAGAGCCAGGGAGGTGATCCTCCCCCTCTATGCGACGCTGGTCAGGCCGCAGCTGGAGTATTGTGTCCAGTTCTGTGCGCCCCATTTCAGGAGGGATGTGGACAACATGGAGAGGGTCCAGAGGAGGGCCACCCGCATGATCCGGGGACAACAGGGCAGACCCTACAGTGAGAGACTGCGGGACCTGAACCTATTCAGCCTCCACAAGAGAAGGCTGAGGGGGGACCTGGTGACCGTCTATAAACTCACTAGGGGGAACCAGAAGGGTTTGGGGGAGACGCTGTTTCCCCTAGCCCCCGCTGGCATAACAAGGAGTAATGGGCACAAGTTGATGGAGAGGAGGTACAGATTGGACATCTGAAAAAACTACTTCACAGTTAGGGCGGCTAGGAGCTGGAACCAACTTCCAAGGGAGGTGGTGCTGGCCCCTACCCTGGGGGTCTTTAAGAAGAGGCTGGATGCCTACCTGGCTGGACTCATTTGAGTCCCGTTTTTGTTTTTAGGGTTTTTTGTTGTTCTCCCGCCCTGGTGGGGGGTCGGGCTGGAAGATCTATTAGGTCCCTTCCGACCCTAAAACTATGAAACTATGAAACTATGTGGATACATAACTGTCCAGAATGTGTGGTTGGGAGATTCAACTTCTAGGCCCCAGAGAGATGGGGGGAGGGGATGAACCTGCATTATCTGTGTAACCCTTCTTCCAGGCTACTCAGTCCAGGGGCTCTACCACCTATGCCAGCCAAAGTAGCAAGTGATGGATAGGGAGGCCTGCACCAGGGTTGCAGCCCCTCTGCTGCTGGGAATCACTTCTCTGCCAGTGTCAGGGGTCAACACCATTCCCCTGCTACTGTCAGGTGTTGCCGCTGCACCTAGGAGTTGCCACAGGTCCTCTTCAGGTTGCCTATACAACCCAGCTCCAGAGGTTCACCGATATTGGATTGGCACCAATATAAGGAAAGCTGACAGGATCAATCATGAGCTTTTTTTGGCTGATATGGCCAATAATGTCACCAATAAATGCTGAGTACATGTGCATAGCCGCAGCACAGCACGCAGGCTGCCAGGAGCACAGCCCGGCAGTATGGAGAGCAGCCAGGTCTGGCTGATAAGTCTGTTGCAAGGGAAGGGGCATGGGGGGAGTGGGGCAGATCAAGGCCCCCCAGTGAGGGAAGTAGTGGGGCACGGGGAGGCACTGCACAGCCAGGGAGGAGCATGGGATGGAGCCTCAAGCGGCTTATCTGGGGTAGAGTTGGCAGGGGGCTCCCACCATTACACACACCCCTGGAGGGCAGGGGGGGGGCATGTGCCCCCGGATCTGTGCGCAGGGTGAGGGTGGGCTGCCGCTGCAGGCTGGGACCAGGGTGACACCAAGCTCTTACCAGTGGGGGGCTGGGCCAGGCTGTGCTCAGGGCAGGTGGTGGTGGCACTGGGAGGTGGGGTTGGGGAGGTCTACAGCAAATTTTAAGGTGGCTGCAGCCCCATCCCTGTGCCTCCCCCCCGCAGCGCCACTGCCGCCACCAACCGCCCCAAGAGCAGCCCGGCCCAGCCCAGACCCCTCTGGGAAGAGCCAGGCACTACCTTGGCCCCAGCCCACAGCAGCAGCCTTCCCCTGCCCCATGCACAGTCTGGAGGGCAAACAACCCTCATGCCCTCCCAGGGTGTGTAGGAGCAGGAGCAGGAGCCACCCACCCCGACGAGTCACTCATGGCTCCATCCCATACCCCACCCCAGCTGGCCAGCGCCTGCCCCTGCCACACTCCCTCATCGTGATCATGGAGGCCTCAATCTGCCTCCCAGTCCCTTCCCTCCTCCTTGCCCCTTCCCCCACAACAGACTTACCAGCCGGACCTGCTCTCCAAGCTGCCCAGCTACATATCAGCTATTCGATCAGTATCAGCCAACATGGCTCATTAAAAATCAGCTATTGGTATCAGCCCAAAAATTCTCTATTGGTACACCTCTACTCAGCTCTTTTAGACCCTGACCTACTTGATAGCAAACCCAGGGATTTCTGCTGTTTTAGCTATGGTGGACAAGTCTACACCAGAGGTTTACTAATTAGTTGACTAATTAGCTCCGCAGTATCCACATCACCATCTCTACCTGTGGTGCTATTAGATTGAAGTAAAGTAATTAACTCCGCTGCAGGATAGTACTGCCAGACACAAGTCCTATCTTAGGGTGGAGTTATTTACTCTACCACAATGCCGGTGTAGATGCTGATGGGGCTGGCTGGCCTATGAGGGTATGGCTGCCTGCCAGCTAGCCCCGCACTGTAGCACCCTCAAGCCCCAGCCAGCCCCTCTGCATGTTGAGCTGGGTGGGAGTAGCCTGAGGCTGCCAGGCTGGGCCCCGGGGACCCCCTGCCAGCCAGGGCTGCTCTGCCCCGGCTCAATGTGCTATGGTCCCAGGCACACTTGCAAATGCAGCGCCTAGGAGCAATAAGCGCCGGCTTGAACTGCACTGGAGTTTATTCAGCCACATTTACTGCACATGTAGACATGCCCGGTGAGTATCAGGCTTGCACATGAACCCACTATAGGGACTAGGGAGTTGTGCTCACAAGCACTTTCCCTGTGAGGAACTGGTGATGAGCCACAAAGCCATCAAAGAAATCATTTCCCTCCCTCCAGTCTCTCCTGTTTCTGCATGAGGACCTCCCACAGCAGATCTCTGCAGGGTTCAGTTACAGCTGACCCCTGTGACCTTTGTGTAACTTCCCATTAGCAATATTGTTGTGCCTGCAGACTTCACACTTTTGGAAAGAAGAACCTCTGAACACGAAGATCTGATCTGCCCTTCTCTTGAAGCTGACACACCGGGCAACAAGGAAGGAAAAATACATGGGGCCAAGAAGGCACAAGTCAGGCTGAGGCTGTCTGCGGGAAAGGGCCCTGGGTTCTGGCCCTGACAGCTTTTCTGTACTTTCCAAAGGGATTGACAGCAGTGGTATAGTTTCTGCCCATTGGGAAGAGCAGGGGCCAGTTACTGGAGCCTTCTGAGCACCCATAGCTGCACAGTTGAAATTAGTGTTTGCTCACCAGGATGCCTGTCCTTAGTAATGCCTTCACAATCTGTAGTACCCACACACTCCAGCATGCCTGTGAATCTAGCACGGCCACAGCAACCACCCGCACTTCCACCCAGTCCCTGTTAGCATGTGGCACCACTTCATGCCTCCCTCCCGTCAGGGGAGCCCCTCCCCACCCCTGTCCCACAACTGCAGCAACACAGGGAGCTGTGCGCTGCAGGTCTGTCACCAAGTCTCTCCGGTCACCCACTGCACGCCACTCAACCCGTGGAACGGTAATGAACTAGAGAAACCCTCTCCTAGGGGGGCCACATCTCTCCACACAGCCACAGCAGCTGCCTTCCAGACTCTTAGCTGCTGGCAGGTAATAGAGGCCACCAGAGATGGACCCACCCAGGTGCTGAGGTGAGCCCCAGGGCCTGTGCCTGCCTCTCTGACAAGAGAGGACCTTGTTGCCCCACCTGAGTCCGCAGGCAGAAGCCCAGCTGCCCTTCCTAGGGAGGGGAAAAGGGGAGTGACGATGCTGCAGCACTTTGCAGGAATGGGACGGATGCTTCGCTCTGCCAGCATCACTGTAAGTGGGAACAGGGTCTCAGGACAAGGCTATGCTGGGCGGGAGGGCAGGTCCACACCCCTAATGGCATCTTGGGAAGCCAGAGGACTCAAAAAAAAATTAGACACCAACCTTGTGCCTCCCCTCTGAGCTCGGGAAAGTTGAGTCTTCTCTTCCCTCAGACTTACCATACTGCCAGCCTCAGTGTAGATGCTGTGGCATCAGCAACACTGGGAGCCTGAGTGTAGACAGGGCTCCAGGCAGCCAGCAGTGTTGTGCGTGTGAGCTGAGCTTTGGAAACTCTTGGGGCACTTGTCTAGGCTCAGAAGAATAAAACCTGCAAAATGTCTGAACCCCTAGTCCGCTACATCTCGTTACTGAAAAAACAGCTTGGAGCAGCGTGCAGCAGTAACTGCTATTCAGCATGCAGTCAAACTAGAGAGAATTCATATTTATGGCTTGTAAAGGCACAAAAATACAAGTGAGGATAAACTAACTGAGATGATGATATAGCTAAACACAGAAAAAGACTGCAAAATAATTTGAGCCGCTTTCTGCTTTTCTGGGTTCAATATGAAGCAATTTTTCAGAAGTTTTCACAAACTGTTTTTTGAAAAAAATTATTCCTATTTTCCCTTTTCTGTTTCTTTTATTTTTGTAATAAAATTAATAATGTCCAGTTTTGAAGTTTGTTTTTTTTATTTTCACTTTTTCCATAGTAAATTTTCAAAACTTCTTCAACTTAGGGAGGTTTTGTCCCCATCAAATCAAAGCATAGCCATTAGCCCCTTGATGAGTCCAAACAGGCTGATCTCCAGGCTGGGGGATGGGAAGACACTGGATCTTTTAGTTTTGTTAGGACAAGCTGTATATACTGAAGCTCTTGGGGCTTGGGCTAAATCTGAGGGTGCCTCCCCAGTTTAATAAGGGTGGCGGGTGAGCAGGCATGGGACAAGGCTCCAAGTGAGCCTCAAGGCCTCATAGGGGTACAGTGCCTCACCTAGCTCTCCCCTCAGTAAAGACTATAAGCTAAGTGTAACTCATCCCTTCCTTTCTACTGTTCACTCAGCAGGCTAAGGAAAATCTAAATTGGAGGATGCCCTCGCCCAGGAACCCATCACCCCATTCACTTCAAATGGGGATAAAATGACATTCTGCCCAGCCCTGACCTCTTAACATTGACCCCGATACCCCTGTAATGCGGATCCCATAGAACAAGGCTGAAATCAGGCTTCCAGAAAGAAACTCAACTACAATCTTAGCTCCAGAGTGGCTACTAGCACCCCTTGGCAAGCCAAGCAGAGACCCCAGTGTAATGTCTGGCCGTGCAATGGACTCTCTTGTGTTGCTGTCAGCACCAGGGATGGTAAGTGTGTTTGACTGGCTTTGCGGGCTATATAAATAGAACAAAGACATCTACAAAGAAGCGATAAACCACTTTATTTATGATCCCCATCCCTCCATCACCTGGAGCACCTTACAGCATCATAAAACAATTCAAAAGATGCAGCAAGAAAGGCCCCCCCCCCATGCTTGAAATCAAACCAGCCACTTTAAAACAAACAGCAACACCTTGCACCTGAAACAATCCTGTCCTCACACTCCCACTCACTAATGTCTCTCGCTGCGGTAACTCAGCAAGCAAAGGAAACACATTGCTCTCTGTTTTCTGTGCTTCACAGCACTTTTTACGTCATTTTGCCTATGCAGTCAGGCGCTTTCCTGGTTCTTTTTTGCTGCGGGTTTGTCACATGACAAATGTGGAGAGAAAAACATTTTTGAAAACAGGAAGATGCGGCTTAGGCCCCTAAAGTCTGCCTAGGCTCCCCCAAAGATGCAGTGCCTAGAGTCACGCTCTTATTTGCTAGCAAAATGTTTCACTCTCCACCCCTTTCATGTGCCATGGGAATGGAGGGAAAAGGGAAAGGAGGAGGCACATGGGGCACTCGCACTCCCACCCACCTGCTTGGGACACCAAACACCCCTTCTAGCACTTCCAGGCTCTCTTTGAACATTCCCGTCTACAGCACGTGCAGCTGCCTGAACTCTCCACATCCAGGAAAACAAGCCAAAGAGCCTTTGCTTCCATGGAGCAGCCCCTGTGCTGGAGAAACATGAGAGCTGAGCATGGACTCACAGGCAACACAGGCTCCAGACAGCAGCAGTGCCCTACAGGGCTAAGCCCAAGCACTCAGACAGGGACAGGGACAGTGGGGGACTGGGGACAGGAATCTCAATCGGAGGTCCAGCCTTCCAGTGATGTGCAGGCAGTCGATGTTGTGCAGATGGCGGCGTTCTCTTCTCCGTAGCCCACAGTACACTCATCCATAAAGTAGGAAACACTACACCCTGCAGTGCTGTTTAGTAGTGCTTTCTACTTTATGGGTGACTGCACTGTCTCTCAATCGTCGGTCGGCTCCTCTTCTCTTCCAGGGCTGGTTTTTCCTTCGCCAGACCAGGCCCAGCCGAGCTGAGCCCTGTCTCCCACACGCAGAGGAAAACAGATCACGTGGTCTTCCCAAATGCTACTGGTTAATAACTAGATTTTCTTCTGGAGCAGCAACAGATCTACCAGGCTACTGGCCTCAGGGCTAACTGTTCAGAGGAATCAAGAGATGCATACCCAGAGGAGACCCTGCCCATGACATCCTAGCCTCTCACTCCCCATCCCTGCCAGAGACCTTGCTCTTTATGCCCCAGTCCTTGCCAGAAGTGACTTTTCGCTGCACTTCAATCCAGCTCCTCGCTCCTCTATCTGCTCTGTGCCCCATCCCAGCCCTTCCTTGTCCTGCACCTGCCAAAAGAGCCCCTACCCTATGCTCACCCTAATGCCCCTGTCCTTGCCACAAAGCCCTGCCTGCACTCTCCCAAATACCTAGCTCCTGCCAGAAGAGACCCTGCCATTCACCTCATCTGAAGCCTCACTCCCCTGTCTATGCCACAGGAAACCTTGCCCGGCACCCCATCTAAACCCTCACTCCCAGCTCTGTAGAGGAGACCCTGCCTGGCACGCCATCAAACACCCCAGTGACAGAGGAGCCCCGACCCAGCCCAGCTTCCCACCTCCTCCTATTGCAGACCTGGCTCCTTGTCCCAGCCCAGGCCCTCACACTCCTGTCCCTGTCGGAGGAGATCTTACCCAGGGTACCATCCAGGTCTTTCACTGCCCTTTCCTTGTTAGAGGAGGTGCAGCCTCACACCCCATCCCAGCTCCTCTGCAGCTGATTACAGGAGGCTAGTTTCAGCATAATATTTCTCCATGGCTAACTCCAATTCAGCAAAATGGGGCAAAGAGATGTGAGGGGAGCTCCCATGTAAACTTGTCACCAACCTTTTCACCTTGCTGCTGTCTCACCCTCAGAGCAGCTCTCCCCCCTATGGATGAGACTGGAGGCCAGCCCTACCTTGCATTCTGATAAGGAAAGCTGACAGGTATGAATGTATGTGAGGAAATAGCTGCAGCCAAGTTCGGTGGTTCATTTATGGCTTTTCCACCAAGCGGCTGTTGCCCATGGCTGTCCCTCCCCTACAGTAACAATGGGAAGTCCCCTTGTTAGCTAAATGATTATTAGCCGCAGGAAACCCACAGCCCCTGACATGGTGCACTCTTCAAGAAGTGCTGGAAGCAAAACTGAGGACTGACAGACCAACTCGCTCCCCTCCCAGCCCTTTCCTATCAGAATAGGACAGAACAAAATACCTTATGCAGAAGAAATGTTCTGCCTAGAATGACTTGGTCACTCACACCGTTTCTTGAAGAGGGATCTGGCAGAGCCTGCTTACAAACTCACCCACAGTCAGGAGTCCTAGGCAGGAACATGAGCTATTGCCCACCAGCCCTCCTTGCTTTGCAGCTGCACTCTGGTCCTGGGAGACCTTCCCCGAGAGGCACTGCAAAATCTCCCTACTTCTGCTTTTGGAACTTCCCCCCTCACTGTCTGCTTGGCTAACACGACTCACTGGGCTCATCTTTCCCTTTTTAAATGAGACCACCACAGGCACATAGGAGAAGTGTAGCTGGGACCACCTCCCCCAGCTCCCGGCTACTAGTAGACATGTGTCTGCTGAGACTGGCCCACGTGGACACGTGTCCACCCCAACGAGCCCCACTCCTGCTACACACATGACATTTGTTTAAATAAAGCCCCCTGAAGCTCTGCAAGGAGCTTGCCAGTCTTTGCCTCTAGCCGGGTCTTTCTTACCTGGTTCAATGGTCCCTGACTTCTTCACATCCAGGCACTAAAATGGTCGGTCTCTCAGAAGGAATAATGAACTGTTAAAGTGGTGAGTAAATGCAACACAGACACTGGATCTGTTTGCTTCACTGTAAATACAAAATCTACTGTTCCAAGTAGATTTTGTGGTCATCCTCTCTGTACACTCGCACTCATACACTGCACACTTACACTTGCATATACACACGTGGATCCACACTCACACTCCAGATGCTCAAATTCATATATACATATCCACATGCAAACACTAAAACATTCACACTCACGTGCACATGCATGTTGATACAGATACACTCATGTGCAACATCCATGTACACACAACGCACTCTTGCACACACCCATGTGCACCCTTGCACAGCCAATACTTGCCCTTGTGCATATACCAGGCACCCACACATATATGCATACATGTGTGTATACAGACTTACACACGACACATTAGACACTCACATGTATGCATGCCCTTACTCACAATCACACTTCACACAACAGATATTGCTTTACAGTGACTCGGCTCTCTGGACCCTACGTGGTACCTACCAATACAGACCTTAATTTCTGAAGCCGTAGAACTCTTGCCCAGCAAGTTTCTTCTGCGGACAGAACCATTCGAAGAAGTCTAAATACGTTACCAGATTCAGCCTCTTGCGTGATGCGTTGTACAGGGTAAGATCAGCTCTAAGCTATTCACATTGGGTCACCTCTCTGTCCCTGCTGCTGCTATTGCTGCTGCTGCTTAGGGTGCAGCAAGCTGCACTCTGGTGTCTCTGGAGGAATGGAACCCCTCCAGACAGCGCCTGCTTTTAACCCCTTCCTACCCACGTGGGCTTAACCACAGGAAGAGAGCCGTAGCAGTTCGAAAGATAAACCGTGTAGCTGTCCCACCCAGTGACGCCCCAGCAATGTGACCGCAAAATGTTCTAAAACGACAGTGCAGAGTGGCTGCTGCCGCTGCAGAAAACTCACAGGAAATAAGAAACACTCTTAAGTTAGAGTCATGCTTGCTCTTCGGAGCTTTGCATTTTCACAGCAAAAACCATACTTTTTCCAAACCCTTGTTTTACCCAAAGGTTTATTTCCAAATGCTTGTTTTCATCGGCCTAGGCAACTCAGTCCCCTTGCTTAGGAGTTTGTCTGGAAACCTTTCCTCTTTGAACTACGAAGTTCTGGCAGACTCCTCAGCTGGGTGCCTTGCCATCACACTGTAGGGGGTGAACCATGACAGAGCCTGCACAATGACATCCAGCTCAGCGATCGGTGATGAAGGCAGATGCACTGCAAGTAAAAAGAAGTGTCAAAGGCAGCTTATTTCCACTGCTTCCAGTTGTGATGGCTTGTCACTTACAAGCCCCTGTCTGTTATTCTCATACTAGTTCTGTTCCCCTTCCACTGATTTCAACAGGATGATTTGTGAAGTAAGGTATTACTCAACCTCACTCAGTAGCCAGCCCTGAGTGGCATTGATCAAAAGTCTTGGGAAGGTAGCGAACTGGAAATCACTGAACCAGAAGGCATTCCAGCACCTCTCGGCAGGACTGAGTTTTGGTAAGAGAGCAGAGCTGGCTTTGGGTACGGGCTTCTCCATCTCTGTTAAGCGAATTCCCCTCGTGTTCATTGAGGCAGGAAGCTGATGGGGCCCCAGGAAGCTACTAGCAGCTGGAGGAGTCAGTGCAGGATGCAAGGCCTACACTTGCTTCACAGGGAAAGCATTACCTAATGAACCAGCTTGCCTCTGGCTGACCTCTCATGCACACAACTGGGGAATGGTCAAGAAAACTCAGAGTTTCAAAGTGAGGACAAAACCTAGGGACCTGTAATGGCCTACAATAATGTGGAGAAACCAGTAGATAGGAAATCAGGGCTGGGTTTGCAGAGAGTTTGGAAGGCTGGAGGGACTGGAAATGGGAGATGGAGACTTTCACTTGAAACTTATCGGTTTGAACCAGTTCCAGGCTAGAAATGACTGCAAGCTGTGACCACCTGAGAATGACACTATGAAAAGTCCGTGAGACAGGTTTAATCACTGTAATGAAGGTCCTGGTGGACAGTCTATGTCACACAATCCACCACCAAAACCATTTGACCTTGTGGCTGATGTTGGTAGCAAAGAGGTACATACTGAAGAGGTGCAGGCTCTCAGGGTACATCTTCATCATAGCCACAGAAAGCTCAGTTGTTCCACAGAAGCTATCCGCCCTGTCTGCCTGCTCCTGCTTTGTGCTGGTCACCCCTGGAAATGAACCCCTGGAAACTCTAGTCTTGAGCACAATGCCAGCCACATCCTCACTGCCTCGTTTCTGAGTTGACACACACAACGGAAGAGCAGAGGGGCAGGGCTTATTGCCTCAATGGCGCAAATGGGCACTCTTTCTCTGTGATGTAGACATACCCTTAGCTACTCTCCCATCTCCAGGAATAGCCTCTTCAAGTCAGGGATGAACGCCATTGGAAATGCGATGTGAAGGAAGGCTGCATTGTCATTACCCATCCTAATGCATGTATTAAATATGCACTGTGCACCGGTAGCTAAAGCATTAATTATCTTTCAATCTGTGGCACATGGTTTACAGAAACCAGGAGGTGCCTTCTGTGCCCTTATTATATTGCTGTGGTATACAAAACACTGCATTGTTGGAACCAATGAACTAACAATCAGTTCAGCTGATAAAGTAACATACAATTCTTTAAAGCATTCATGACACTGTCATTAGAAAACCAGCATTAAAGAAACATGAACTAAAAACTAAAAACAGGCTAACTGACTGATCTAAAAAAACAATTGCAAATGACGAATCGTCTTCAATCAGAGAGCCCTCTTAGGCGTTTTCTGAGATGTTTTCAGACCAGTGCAATTAATATCTATATCACTGAACTGAAAGAAAATCTAGTCATTAATTAGAGTTTGCAGATGGCAAAATAGATGGTAGAGCAAAAAGCAATTCAAAGAATGGGTCACTTCCAGAGCACTCAGAAGCACTTGATAAGCAGGGCTTATTTCAACAACATACATTTTAGTTAGACCTTGGTGTATGTTTTTTGTTTGTTTGTTTGTTTGTTTTTGGGTTTTGCAGGAGGTGGGAATATGGCACATAGTAAATTATTTGCAAAAAATGTGGCTTGTGTCATCCTAAAGCTATTTATGAATTTGGGTCAAATTCACTAAATAGCTTTGGCTGGAAAAAATATTCAGAGATAAGTTTATATAACTTCTAGAAGAGGATGCAGGTGAAGGGATTTGAATCTGCCTTACTGACTCGTTCTAACACCCTCTGAGGTAGGGGAGGGGAAGGGGGCAAGGAAGGCCCCCAGTACCTTCTTTTAGTGGAGCTGGTCCACTTTGCAAAACTTGTTAACATTCACTGGAGAGGGAACTGGGACCCATGTGTCCTGCTTCCTAAATGAGTATCCAAACCACTCAACTAGAATTCCCCTCAGGTCCCGTTGTTCTGACTATTCAAGTATTTTATATTGGGTGAAACAGCCTCTGCAGGCAGGAGGTCTATCTCAGGCTTTGATCTGTGGAAAACCTTGGTTCATACCCCTGCCCTAAAACAGGATCACAACAGCATCTAAGGACTGCCTTATCCAAGAAGCTATTGGGCATGCTGAAAATTGATGCCTCTCAGACCGTTCTGAGCAATGTGACCGCAAAAAACTATTTCTGTTAAAACTATTTCAGCTTGTATTAAACGTTTGACTATTCACTGTGCCAGAAAGGTTGTGAAAACGTCTCCCTAATCCGGCAGTTGTGATATGCTTTTCTACATGGTTGGGGAGCACTTTCAGTCTCTCCTTTGGAGACTTTTCCTGCCTGTTCTTAGGCATCTGTTAAGTTTTTCCTTGGAGGCAGACAATGCCCCCTTTCTGAGGGAGTTTCTAAAACAAAATCTCGTGATTTTTGGCATTGTTCTTCAAGTCTACGCTTCGGGAATATGAAAAACTTTATATATATACAAAAGAAAGAGCTAGTTTTTCACATTCCCAACTTGTTGAAGAACAATGCCAAAACTCACGAGAGTTTGGCAATGCTGCAAAATGGAAATACGATGGGAGAGGTTAAAGCGCAGCCCTGCTCTACGAGGCAGTTCTCAGACATGGCGTCAGGGCAGCTCTGGATAATTGTCCGCCTGCCTCCACAGTTGATCACAAACAAAAAGATCATGGCCCCGGAGTCCCTTTGCACCAACTGAGCTGATGCATGGCACGGCAGATATGGAGTGCACGTGGCAGGGGTTCTTTGGGCTCCTGTGCAGAGTTGGCTGCGCCTGCTTTGAACTATCCCCACAGTAGCTCCAGCACAGGACTATAATGGAGGGAAAAAGAGGGACATATGTGGACAGGGTGTTTGTCCACCATGCAGGCCATTGAAGCAGTGCCACAACTTACGCAGCCCCTGAAACCCCTGAACAGTTGCCTCTCCTCTGAACCTGCAGCAGTGCTGACCTGGATCAGACGACCCATTTCTATCTACGGTTCCTGCTAACTCACCCTGGGAGCTGAGAACCGAGCATCCTCTTCCTCCTCACCCACCATACAACTTTGCTGACTCGTTTAGCCCTTCACTGACACCCGAGCAGCCCACCGGAGTGGCGAGAAGCAGTGGAAGGCAGCACTGCCTGCCAGAGTCATTCTAGGGAACCGGAGCGCGCGCTACCTGCGTGTACCTCGCTCTGACACCGGGTACTTGGAGGGAGCACATCAGTGACAGCAACCTCTTGGAGCAGAGCTGCACTTTGACTTGTAAACCAAAACACTTTGTTCCATGTTAACTCAAAGAAACCCAGTCATAAAAAAAGTGTGCAGGCCATGTGCTTTTAATGGCCGACTAGCCTAGCAGCTAAAGAGTTCATGGCATGTGGTCTCAGCATACAGGGTGATACACTGTTGAAACCAAATTTCTAACTGTGGGCTGTTCTACATTAACCATTTACTTTACTTGATCTGGAGAGGGGTCAGGAGAAGTTGCATTTTAGGGTGCTCTGAAAAGCCAGCTCTTAAAAGTTCTGCTCAGCTTTTACCTGAGATGGCACTGTGGCTAAGCTGGCAGCTCAACTGAGTTTGGTCTCAGAAACATGGGAAGAAACTGGAGGGAGTCCAGAAAGAGCCACCCTGGAGGGATTTTATAGAAAGAGAAAGTGTAGAAGAGGACACTTTGGGAAGCCTTATCTAGGGAAATCTAGGGATTTCACTTTGGGAAATCCAACCTTTGGCTGCTACTGCCACCACCCTTCCCCCTTGTCCTCCATGTACTTGATCCCAGCTGGCAGGATTAGTCTCTTAACACATCTCTTGAATCCAGTATCAGCCTGGTGGCCCAGCAGCACCAGACCCATTGGAACAGAGCAAGGAGCTGATGGCTGACTCCAGAACTTGGCCCCCAACACCCTCTGATTGGCACCAGGTGGGCTGAGTCATTCAGGTCCTTGTTTCTTAAGGACAGAAGCACCCAATGGCAATCCCCTTATCACTCTTCTACACAACGCAGGCTGGAGCAGGGGGTTTCAACCTTTTTTGGTTGGTCTACCCCCAGCGGCCGGTTAAGAAGATCAAGTACATGGAGGACAAGGGGGAAGGGTGGTGGCAGTAGCAGCCAAAGGTTGGATTTCTCTAGATGAGGCTTCCTCAAGTATCCTCTTCTACACTTTCTCTTTCTATAAAATGGCTCCATCCAGCTAGCCTCCAGTGTGGCTCTTTCTGGACTCCCTCCAGTTTCTTCGCATGTTTCTGAGACCAAACTCAGTTGAGCTACATTATACTGGCTAAGCAGAATCACTTGCAATAGAGCCAAAGGGCTCTTTTGTCTTCCCCTGCTAATGCATCTGCAGATAAAAAAAACAGTCAACTCTGGCTTTTTTCCGCATGCCCCCGGAGGCTGGGGGGCAATGGTGAGCTCCCGCAGGTGGCAGTGGCGCTGTCAGCAGCAGGAGGATGGCAGCAGCAAGGGGTGAGCTGCCTCAGGTAGCCACGGCACAGTCGGTGGTGGGGGGGTTGCCGAGTGCCGACCAGCAGTTGGTGAGTACCCACAGACGCTGCTGGCAGAGTTAACAGCAGGGGTGGTGGCTGGTGAGTGGTGCCAGCAGGGTCGGTGGTGCTTTTTGCAGGGGGTGCACCACCAATTTCAGCGGGTACACTATGTGTCGCCAATGGTTGAAGCAGCCCCAGCTAGCAGCAGCCCAGGGCTGCTCCAGCCAGTCTTAGTGTGCTGCAGAGGGGCTGGCAGGGGCATGAGGGTGCTTCAGTGTGGAGCTAGCTGGACGGTAGCCCTCATATTGAAGCACCCTTGTGCCCCAGCCAGTCGAGCAGCATCTACACATGTGCTATTGCACATGAAAAAACTCTGGAAAAAGCTAGTACTTGTATTTACAAGTCCTAACCTGCTCCAGAGTTTATTAGTTTTGTGCGCCCCAATAGGGGGGCACATGTAGATGCGGAGATGTTTACTGTGGAGATAATTAGGCAGCTCTGCAGTAAACATCTCATGTAGATGCACCCCTAGACTCCATTTAAAAATCAAGCCTGGAAGGAGGGTGCAGCTCCCAAGAGACAAATAATATTTTCCTCAGGGCCCCAAGCCACAACGAGCAGAAAGATGTGGAGACCTGATCTTGTGGCCATCTGGATTATAATCAGGGTATATCAGGCCATTGGCCCACTGGCACCAGACCCATGTGGGCAGCCACAAGAGTAGTTTGGGCTGGGTGCTGCAGTGGATGGGGATCCAGAGGAATTACTAGAGCCCGAGTGGCTTGTGCTGAACTCTGGGGAGAAGGGAATGGCAATAACCAGGAGCACTGCATTCACCCTCCTGTTTTAGGTGGCCTAAAGCTCCAAAGATGGCACAAACAATCATGCAGAAGTGATGGCTGGCCTGTGACAAGGCGATTCAGGTTCCAGAGATGGGCCATGGGGGTGATGAGAGGAGGCAGAAAGGGGAGCTGTCCTGGAGTATGCTCCTCCTGCCCTAACATGATATTTTACTGAGATCTGGCTGCAGGTAAAGACAGGCAGAAAGGCTGGAATACAGGCACCAGGGGCTCTGGACAGCAAGGGCCAGATCTTCTTCCACTTATTAGGCACCTAAGTGGATTTGGGCACCTCTGTGGGCATTCATTAATGTGCCATAGTTACCCACCTACCATTTTTGGTGGAGCCAAGCAGGAAAGGTATGTAACAGGGCCTCACCAGTGGTTAGAGCATGCATGGGTAGATCTGTCCTGGCCAGGTCACAACCATCACAGTGTAGGCAAGCCCAGAATCTCACCCTGTGCATTTTACATCAATCCCACTTGAGCTAGATTGTATTTTTCAGGAAGAGAAACCCAGACTAAATTTAAGACTCCAAACTGACTTTTATCACATCCCTTAGTCAACCATTCTGTTGCTAAATGATATTCACTGTGAAATAATTGTACCCGATTTCTAATCCAAATTTCTTTTGGCCTTTGTCCACATTGTGGACTCCTTTTCCCATAAGAAATTTTCCCACAGACTTAGGTACTTATACCCCATGATAGTGAAAACCATAGCTTTTGCTTTGATAAGCTAAATAGTTAAGTATCTCGGCACACAGGCAGGTTTGGTGGACTTCAGATCTTTATGGCAGCTGTTCTCTAAATCCTTCTAACCATTCATTACTTTTCAGGTGTGGATACCAGACTGGATGCAGTAGCCAGCAATGGCCCACGTTTCATTAAAAGTAACCTGAGATTTCCCTGTTCATGCATCCAAGATCTATCTTAAGCCTTTTTACCAATGATTGCACTGACAACTTATGTTAACTTGGTTTTCACCTTTGCCCCTAAGTCTATCTGAGAGTCACTGCTTTACAGGTTATAGCTCCTCAGATTGGATGTGTTCTTCAGTAAGCATCACATGCCAGCATTAACTGCTCATGGAGATGAACAAGAAGTGCACTCCTTTCTGACTTAGTATTCTAGGTAACCTGCAGACCAAGGCAGCTGTCATGACAGTCATGCCCATCACAGTTATCCTCATATCTGTGAGTAGAACTTGACATTTCTTAATTTTTACAAACTGTGAGTGGTGGTCTCATAGCAGCCAGTAAATTAGAGAGGACACACAACTTTGCTTCTGGCAGATGTAGCCGGACTGTTGCTTTCCAGTTACTCTTGTGTGGTGAGACATAATATGTAAAATGCGAGAAGGGCAGCGGGCAGTCTAAAGCTGTTGATTTGAAAGTTATGGGCCACACCAAGAACCAGCATGGGGGAGGGGATCTTGTCAGCCTGTGCAGTCAGGTTGCTGTAAAGGCTCTGATATTTGTTATCTCACCCTGCAGCAACTTCCCCTCCTTGCTTGTGGTCACAAAGCATTTACTGCACTGGCAGGGGAAGTAGAGAGCCTAGCCCAGCTGCATTCCACCCCACTTTACTCAGCTCTGTTTGAAAGTAACAAGGCTTCATTTCAGCCCTCTCCACTTGAGGAAAAAAGCTGATTTACTTACAGTGCCTTTTACTTGAAGCAGCTTCTGGTAGCCAGCTCCTTTGCTATTTTTCCAAAGCCTGGTCAGAACTTATCTACTACCTGTTGATGGTATCCCCCTAGGATCCACAGCCAACTGAAATATGCAACTAACCCGTACTTAACTGCAGCTGCTGCTGAGACCTAGCCTGCCTGCTCCCCCCATGGGAGTTGTTAAATACTCTATGCAAACCATTTCCTGGTCTGGTCGCCCCACTACACAAACCATATTGTGAAAGCAGAAGAGCTTATAGAACAGTGCCAGAAATGTCGAGAGGTCTGGAGAGAGCCTAGACTCTATTGTTAGAAAGGAGATAAATCCAAAGGACGTGACAGAGGGTTAGGAAATAGTCAGTGGCACAAGGAAAGGGAAGTAAATGCTCTTAGTCATTATTCAATTTACCCTCCCATAATACTGGGACAGCAGGGCACCCTGCTAAATTTATAAGTAACACTTCTAAAATGCAGGGAAGGAAATACTCTTTCATGCAATGCATGAGTGACCCATGAAATCCATGCCATGACATGTTAATGAGGCAGATCAGACATGTTTATGAATAATAAGAAAACCATCTGTTAAATTACATAGGAATCTATATTTTAAGGGGTATCAGCCCTCATGCTGCAGGATACAAGCCAGCTGCCTGGGGTCAGGAAGAAAGTTTTTCCTTAGTTTTGTGCATAATTATTGAAATTATCACCTTTCTCTGAAATATTTGGAAGCAGCCAGTGTGATAGATAGGGACTGAGAAGAGCTGTCCCTCTACCTTGTCCATATCCTGCTGATTAGACAAAGATCTCCAGGGATTTGTTTAAAACTAGGGTTTTGCAAAATTCTGCAGGAAGTTTAATATTCAGCGCTCTGATTGAGTTCCAAGGCACAGAAAATTCAGTCGTTTCATGACCTAATTGGGATTTCATCCACGGACCATCAAGCATTTCGATGCAAGGATGAACACAGTGGCCAACTCACTTCCAGAGGGAAGGCTTCTGATGAAATCACTGAAGCAAGAATAGATGCTAAATAAGGTGGTAGGCACATTAAAACAAGAGTAGGGGTGGGCTATGCCTTCCTAAGCTTGCATATCACTTTATTTAGAGGTTTGGTGTGCTGGTTGGGTGAGATATTGTTGGATATGGGGCAAAGGGATCTCAGACCAAACAGTGGGCAGTCTTCCAACAAACCAGGGAGCTGCAGATTGGAAGAAGCCAGGAAAGAGGCTGCTATATTGTCACACAAAGCCCAGCTTTCATGGAAATACTACAAGTCCTGAAGCGTAGGCCCCAGCTGTCGAGGTCACTTGAAGAATGGGACCCAGCTACAACCAATGTGGTACCATTTGCCTGAGCCTAAGGGAGTCTGCCTCATTCATCTCATTTGTGCAGAAACCTCATGACAATATTTTTCATTGTTAAATATGGCTTACTTTGAGATGACGGCATCTCAAAGATGGATGAGAATAGCTGTGAGAGAAGTCTCATTTTAGCCTTGCGAGTGTATGGACTTTGGGATGTGGAGTTTGTTCATTTTCAGTCTGCTCCTGGATAAATGGGTAGCTAATTGAGGCACAACACAGCTCCCAAACGATTTGATGGACTTTGACATGGGGATATTTTCAGAGAAAAGCAAAAAACTGGCAAAAAGGTCTGCTCAGAAGCCCTTCTCATGTGAAATGTGAGAGAAAAGCGGTGGCGGCTGAAGATCATTTGCTGAAAAACAGGTTTTTTGAACAGAGAAAAAGAGCTGCCCTCTGGAATGGAAGTGACCGCTAGATTATTAGCTATCTTCTCCGAAAACCTACGGGAAGCCAGCCTGGCAGGGCAAGCTAGGTAGGCTTTAAATCTAGTTGGAAGGTGGGAGAAAAGCAGAGCGGGGATAGGAAACAGAGAAGAGTAGCACCCGTCATGTCCAGGCTGGCAGGGGTGATGCACAGAGTATGTGCGCACATGGGTATGAACTCAGAAAACCAATTCTCTAGGAGAAAACTGGAGCCTCGATTCTCAGGAGAGCTCAGTAAGGCCCGACCCAAAGCCCAGCAACGCCGGCTGAAATACTCCCATTGATTGATTCCAGACCTTTCATCAGACCTAATCCTGAACGTTCACACAGGGACAGCTCAGTTTTAACTTCAGAGTACCAAACTCCCTCTGAAAGGGGGAGTTCATTCACGTATGGAGGTAAAGTGGGCTTTACAAGGTAAGCTCTGGCTCCTTGCCCTAAGCAGCCACCTTGGGACGGGCCGGCTTCTCCCTCTGGGGAGACTGAGCACTAGCACTGGAGTCGGAGTGGCGGCTGGGCCCGTTTTCTGTGCACACGTGGTGCCACGGAGGCAGAAGCGCCAGAGCAGCGGGCTGCTTGTTTGACACAGCTTTTGTTCCACGCCCAGGCACGATGAATAAACGCAGCCCACGGGAATCAGTGCAGATGGAAACCTCCAGCCTTCGAGCCGTCGCGCTCGCTGCCCTCGCTCTGCTAGTTGCCAACCGCCGCTCTCAGCTCGGCTTCCGATCCCGCGCATGCCGGCAGCTGCTGGGGTTGAGAGCGAGTCCGTTAAAATTGAGTCAACTAGAAACTGACAAGTGAGACGTGGCTGGGCTTGAAGGCAAAAAACAGCCCGAGAGAAAACCTCAAAAAGCTGAAGTGACAAACCCAGCGGCAAACTCAGACAAGGGAGGCAAGAGTTAAAACGGGAGCCCTGACATGCCCATATATAGACAAAACTTGCACGGTTTGCACCAATAGCAGACGGGGCTGCGCTCTCAGCCTTGGAGCCAGAAAGTGCCCAGTCATTTTCCATTTCACCTGATGCAAACGACCCAGCCGCCGGGGGGGGGGAAGGGCGCCCAGACTGCCAGAGGGGAGTCGGGGCTCGGCTGGGCTACCACCTGCAGCGCCGCTGTCCTTTCCCAGGGCACTGCCAGGCACAGGCCTTCAGAGGGCTCGCAGCATTGACACCTTCCTGTGCATGCACAGGGGTCCCACTACTGCCAGAGCCCCCGCAACCGCTTACACCCTTCCCATGAACAGTAGCTAGTTTCCACCTCCCCCCGCTCTCAGATGGGTTTCCTGTGTCTGCTGTTTCTTCCTTAACCCAGAAGTGGCGTGTGGCCAGCTACTCCACGGCTAGCTCCAGAAGGACCCACACACTGCCAGGAGCAAGGGTCACTTCCCCATTACTTGCTGGTTGCCTAGGTGCTCTGGGGAGGTTGCGGGAAAGCCATGCTGAGCAGGATTAGGGAGCTGTGGAGACACCCCTTCCACATGTGGAAGAAAGGAGGGAAGCAGCTCTGATTAGTGCAGAGAAGCAGCCAGTGGGAGGATTTCCAGTCTTCCCATTGCCATCAAGATAAAATAAGGGTTGGATTGCTGCACCCAGCTCTCAGTTACCCTGCCACCTAGCGGACTCCACGGTCCCAAGCGGGGTACCCTACGCTCCCCATGTTGTACATGGGGGGAGTCCAGTGCTTCAGAGCAGGAACCAAAGCTAGCACGCCAAGTGGGGAACGGCCCAAGCAAGCCACAAGGAAATGCAGGCAAAAGCATTGTGTAAACCTTATCCTGCTTGAGGACTTTGATGCCCCACCTGTGGGCTGGAGGGCTCCCCGCATCTGGGATAAATAATCATAAACCATCTCCTGGAGTTAGGAGCTTAAGCCCTTCTTTGAAAGGCCAGCAAGGCATCAGACATATGGTGAGAAAGGGCTACTGTGCTCCCTCTCGCCAGAGGGAGTTTCAGCTCCTATCACTCACCACCCAGCATAGCATCGCAACTAGCGGTCACGGGCCATTTCAGGCAGAGCTGTCTTAGACCCTTTCAGCTTTGCCACTCTGGACTGAAAGTCATGGCACCTGCTTGTGAAGGGAAGATCTGGGTTCCTGGGAATAGTTAAGCAGTTTAGTCATTCTGACACTCTTGCGTGGAAAGTGTAGCGGCTTCAAAAAAGAGCCTCCACTACATGATACTGCCTGGGGGTGAGAACGCTCTCGTGGGTGACACGAGTTCAAATTCCTCAGGCAGAGGAAGTAATTAAACCCAGGTCTCCACTCCTGGAGGAGTGCTCTAACCACTGGCAAGTAGGTAGAAGCCAGGGCAGCAGCACTCACCTCTTTGGGAGCTGTGCTTTTTGTACCCGGATCAGCCCCTGTAGTAGATGAGCTTGATGGGTTATCCCCATTTTTGAGAAGCCTGGTGAGGCCTAGACATGGGACAGGCACTGAACACTCCAGTACTGTCAAGATGTATGCTCAGTACCGCACGCCCAGAAGCAGAAACTTAGATCCACATAGCATTTTACATTGGCACTGAGGGGGTTTAAATGCCTACAGGGTTAAATAGAGACTTTGTGAATAGCAAGTGACTCACTCTTGGGTTTAAGACACCATGTTCTTCCTTAGCAGTATACAATGACCTCAGGCTGTGGTGTGGGGGAGACAGTTGGGGAAGCTGTGAGTTAGTGCTGTATTTGGTTTGTCTAAAGGAAGTTCTGGGGCGCTCCTTGCTGCCTTCAGGAGCAGCACAACAACTTACTGTGAAGCGTCCAGGGAAGAGTGTGCGCAGAACCAGCTAGAGGATTGTGGGGAGCTTGGCTGACTCTCTTCATCACTCTTGACACCCTAAACTCCGAGGCCAAAACTCACAAGACAGGCCATTTAGTGGGGATGCCTCTTGCGGGACACCTTGCAGTTTGTTTTTAAGCGATGCTGAGTATTTTCAGTATACAACATAAACCAAAGTAGTAAATGCCAAGAATCTCTGTAAATCAGGCCCCTTTAAAGAGGTTTGCTGCCCAACTTGTGACAAGTGAGGTATGCAGAACTAGTGGACATTTCTGAAACATTTGGGCCCAACAAGCAGCCAGGCCCTTAGAGGCACAAGATGCAGCAACATTGGCAGAGCAGAGATTTTTCCACCTTGTGGGAACAAAGGTCAAAAGTCTTTCAGCCCTTCTTTCCCCATAGACTTCTTATCATCACTCCTCAGTATACCCTTCATTAAGTCAATCTCTTCTTTCTGCGGGATGCAGCATGCTTCATCAGCAGTGCTTCTCCTTTCTTCCCTGTATCTTCACCTGAGTGACCTTACTTGAAATCATAGCTTGAGTCATCTCTGCCCTGATGACTCACAGACCAACATTTCTATTTGGGATCCATCTCCTTCAACCAAGTTTAGGTCTCACTCTTCCCTCTAGTATCTCCTTGCTAGTATCTAGCTATCCCATAGAACATAGTATGGACAAACTGGAGTGACTTGGTTTTCTGCACAAACTCTTTTCTTTACTGCACCTCAGACTCGGTGCAGTTCAAGACCACAATCTGGGAACTGTTTTTGACTGTGTCTCATCTAGACTATGTCTACATTTTCCATCTCTCTCTCTCTTTTTTTTTTTTTTTTTTTTTTAAAACCACACATTTCAGAGAGCCAATCTTTCCACACCATCAAAACTCTCATCCATGGCCCCATCATCTCATATCTCAGCACTGAAGTCTCCTCTAACTCTGGTCTTGATAAAATGCAAATTCCCTTCCCCCACCAACCCCATTTAAAACCCTCCTCCCACTCTTCAGATCCTGGCACTGGTGCTTCTACACCCCCTCCCCCACTTCTACATCAGAGGCAACTTAATGGTGCACTACTTACCAGTGAGTAAGGCTAGTGCATGACCCAGAGGACAGGTCTGATGAATCAGTATACCTTATTGCAGAGCCAGAGGCTCACCTCCCCTTTGGAAGTAATGTCAGTCTTCATTCTTCCATGCTGCCACTTATGCAAAGGAACAACTGAGGACCGCATGAAACAGGATTTTTGTAAAACAGGCCTCCTAGGTACCAGGCAGCATCCTGCTGCATCAGTTGGGAGGACACAACACCATGCTATGTGACAGCAGATGAACACAGCTACATTGATTCTGGTTGGGACCTGTTCAGTCTGCTGTCAGTAGCATAAAGCTGTACAGCCACACACATATGGGATAATTAGTCCTGTCTCAGCATAGCTAGTTGTCCAGGGACAGCACTACATGAATGGAACTCCAATAATCTGAGACAGCTAGTTATTTTCCTCTCCCCCCACCCCAAAACACCCTACTAAAGGTGACTACACTAACCAGAAGTGCATTCCAGTTGCATAGGCTTATGAAGCATCCAGGACCACATCCTGAATTTTCTTCCTAGAAGGTTAGTTGATTAGGCTGGGAACTGAGGAGAGAAGCCCTTGCCTTGCCCTCCTCCCAACCTTGGCAACAAGGACAGGAGGAGGGCAAGGCACCAGCTACAAATTATTTTAGGGGGATGGCTAAACTGATTGGTTTTACACAAACTGAATAGGAGAACATTAAAGATGCTGAAGACTCCTTGCACCCCTGTTGATAGCAGAGCAGCATTTTCTAGGGTGCAGAGATTCTCTGCCTATAGAGAACTTCAGGCCCTGCTTGTCGCACAGCCCCAAATGGGTTTAATCAATTCTGACAGGCCCCCTCACCATCACCCCCCCCCACAGAGGCCACTACCGTAGCCTCAGCTCTAGGCTCTTACTGACTTTATGCTGGCTCCTGCAATTCGTTCCTTGCAGACCTGCTGTGCATGTGACCGCAGTAGCCCCGTGCTGCAGAGCAGGAGTGAGGAATGCACACATGTGGGTGGATAAGTCAACCGGAGGCTGCATGTGAAAAGCGTGTGAAAGTGGGTGAAAAAAGGCCCCTCGCTCCTTGGGTGGGTGCAGGTGGTGGTGGTTCGCCTGGGCGTTCCCCAGAATGGCAGGCAGCTGCTTTGGGGAGAAAAAAAAAAAAAAAAAAAAACCCCAAAACTCTGCTCTTTGTGGTTTTGGAAACTCACTTTTCACGACCTGAGGCAGAGCTCGGTATCAGTTCTTGAAACCGGTGCACAGAAATCAACTCGCTCACACTTCCTGCCCAAGCCAGCCTCCCTGCTTCATGAGAAGTGCCTGGCTGCATCAGGGCCTAAGACCTGGGGTGGCGTTCACAAGCTACACTCAGGGTCAGGCATATCTGGCAGGAGACCCCAGAGGAAAGCCAAGCTGCTTAGGGCTAGCTCAAACAAGGGTGCCAAACCTGTAGCTGCAAGACCCAATTGAAACACTCCAGCACCACCACTCAGTACAGGAGCTGCCTTAAACTGCCTCTGGGTTCCAGTCCTGCTTCAGCAAATAGGTCATTGAGTTTGCATGCTGGGGTTTGTCATAGGTTTCTCTCATGTCCTGCTTCAGGAGAACTCACCACCTGCTATTGCTTCGTTTCCTTTTATAACCCAGCTCTAGGTACAGCCAGACCTCCCAGCCTCTTGCTTTGGCTAAAAAGGCAGAACAGATATGGAAGAGAGAGACAGCTGAACTTTACAACCTTGGACTCTGCAGCTGGGTTACCCACTTAAGGTGCTCTGTAAGGGGTCCCAGTCACTGGAACGAGCCCTGGGCTCAGAGTCACTAGGCAGCCAGTACTTTTCTTCCTGCCCAAGCACAGGTGGGGCTGCCTTGGTAGAGGCAGTGAAACGGGTATGCTGGCAGGTAGTACCTTGAGTCAGCAGAGTTCGAGAGCCAGCACAGCTGTTAAGACCACTGTACTGGTGAAGCTACACCATACAGAAAAGCAAGATACAAAAACACTGCTTTAAAAAAAAAAAAAAAGACGGAGTGCTCATACTTGAGGCCTTTGTTTCAGCCTCTTGGCCAAGTTTCAGCCTGGCCCGTAGCGCTCCACACTTACCACTTCCCCTATCAGCTCAACTAAATACAAAAATCCTTCTTCCTGTGAGGCTCCATGGCAAGTCTCATTCTTGAGGCATAGGAACAGCAGAGCCCATAGTCACCTATGGGCTTTACAGTTATTCAGACCACCATGTCAAGCCAAAGGTTAAGGAAAGCTTCTTTCTGCTCCTTCTCCTCCCATCACCTCAACTCTTCCCTTGCTATCCCATAGCCCAGCACACCACTCATGGTGCCAGCCCCTTCCATGCAAAGCCCCCAGTTAGCTCTGTTTAGCTCCACGTTGCTGGCAGCAGAGCAAGACAGACAGGACTGGATTCAGAAGCAAGAGGCTTCTCAACCTCCTGAAGAACAGCCATTGCCAAGCCTCATCCCCTGCACTTTGGACAAGTCAGATAGAAAGGTACTCGGACCAGGCAACTGGCAAGCAGCCCGAGAAAGGCGATCAAGTGCCCAGTGCACGCTTGGTGCAGAGGGGGCCTCCAGGGCAGAGCTAAGGCGCCCGGAGGAGAGCGCAGCACGAACAGGGTAAATCGCACCCAGAAAGCAAAGCCCCAGGGGTGGGTAAGGCCCATGAGTCTGTGCTGCCCCCATGTGGCAGCTAGGAACAGCCTGAGCAGCAAGGCTTCCTGCCAGCAGGGTTTGAAAATAGAGACGGTGCTCTGAACTCAGACAGGCAAAGCAACTCCACTCCATCACCCCAGTCAGTTCCTCCAAGAGCCTTCCTGCCAGCTTGTACTGAACCTAAAATACCCCTCCCCCAAGCTCGCCTCACTCGGTACAGATGCCACACAAAGACAGCCCTAACTTCCCCAAACCCTCTGTTTCACCTTTGCCAGCTCTAACAAGACTGACATCTCCCGTCTCTAAGATTATGCCAGTACCGGCAAAGCCCACCCAGCAGGAATCTCTAGAGGGTAATCTGCCCTAGACCTACCCTCAGGTTAAACCAACCTCAGAAACCCCCACATCCAACAGAGCTTGCTCACCCATACTACACACTGCTGATGTGAAACCCACCTCTCCCAAGAAACCCCACAGGTTGGAGACGTTTCAGCAGTTCCAGAAGCATGCCCCTTGCTCCTGCTCTCATCTCTACAGACAGAGACGTTGCCTCACACTTTCATAAAGCTGCCAGTCTGGCCAGGAAGTACTTCACCACTATCTTTTCTTAGTCGCATTTTCAGCAAAACCCAATTTCTTACATTTTAAAGTTATTCTTGCCCTTGAAAATTGCCCCTAGTGCAAGATGGAAGAATCCCAGGCTGAATAGGTTTGAGATAAGCTTCCCTCAAAAGGGAAGACTTTTTCCCCGCTAAACTGTCAGGCCAGTATTTTCAAGAGTGAGGGCTCCCTGTTCACTACTGGGGGCCCAGACAATGCATGAAGATGAAGAGGCCCTTTTACACCAGATGGCAGGGCTGAAAGGATGCAAGCAGTTTGTTTAATTTTCCAGACAGGATGGGTTAGCAGATGCCGGTTAAAGGCTGACTTGGTTCAAAAAGCAGGATGTTTTGTAGCAACCCAAATATAAAGCCCTTCCAGGTTGAGAGAGAGGTGGTTTCACTGTCAGACACCCCCAGAGACAATTGGCAGCAAGGACCCTCTTAATCTCCTTGTTTGAAGAACCGAAGGGCAATGGCAGAAAACATCAAGATTTATTTCCTCTATTACAGTGGAGATTCAGAACTGCAATACGAAGGCAGCCTCAACTAGGTAATAGCTTATCTGGGACTAGAAGCCTAAATTGACAAAAATATAGTACTTGCCCTCAAGTGGAAAGAGGTGCAAAGTCACAGAGGATAAGGATCTATCATATTTACCCAAATCCAAGACGGCTTTGAATTTAAGATGACTCCCCAGTAAGTTAGATTGTATACCTGAATCAATTTGTTGCAAGTTTTCCATGTATAGAATCCAATTAACAGAAGGTGATCATAAGTTTATTCCCCCACTACTGTGGTGGGGAAAGCAGGGACAGAGGGGAAGGGACCAGAACCCCACCTCTTGCTCCCTCGCTCATCCACCTCATTCCTGCCTCCCCCCCACCCCAAATGTACCCTTCTGCCCCATTGTAACTATCCCTTGAGCATCCTCCCCTTCTGCTCACCTGCTGTGCCTTGGGGTGAATATATATATATATACACACTGGTAAAAGGGAGGCTGCACCAGGGATCCCTGAGCAAGATCTCATCTACTCGTGAGCTATAGTCCAATTGCTCACTGCTCAATTTCACAGGCTCATCTCCCCGTTCAGCCATGCCCAAACCTCACAGATGTTTCCTGTCCAATCAGTCTCCTTTGTTGGGACCTCAATCCACCTGGCCTCTGCCCCTTCTCTCTTGTTGGGCCACTTAGCTCAGATCCACTATGTTGGACCCTTCTCCTGGGCTCCAACCGTAGTCTTGCCCCACTGGGCTCAGGCTTAGCCCCTCAAGCTTTGGTCTCCTTGCCCCGATTCTTGCCCATTGCAGGCACCGGGCCCCCTGGCTCTTGCCCTTCTTGGGCTTTGGGCCCCTGGTCTTGTAGGGCTATGGGCCCTTGACACTACATCTGCCCCTCTAGGGTGCTGGGCCCCCAGCCCTGCTTAGCTCCCACTTGCTGTGGCTTTCTTAAGCTTTGGCTTCATTCCTTCTCAGGTGCAGCCAGTCAGTGCCCTACCTGGCCCCTGCCTAGATTCAAAGCAGTTATGTGCCCCTTGGGCACCACTGGGACCTCAAAAACCATCCCTCACAGTCCCACCCAAACCACCAGTATAAACTATAGCAAAGGAATAAGCCCTTTGGCTATAACACCACCTAACCCACTCTGGGTCTGCGCATAAACAGTGACTACCTGTCTATATAACCAGGCTTCCCTTTACCCTAGGTCACATTCCTCTGCAAGGCAGCAGCAGCATGCTGCTTGCATCCCCCAAGGTAGCACCAGTGCCGCCTAAGAGCTCTCCTACCCGCTCCTGATCAGGAGCTCCTTCTTCTACAGCCTCTAAGGCCAGACTACCTGGGCAGGAGCAGGCCCTGAGCTTATGTACATGCTAAGCCTTGCCCCCACCCCCCCGGTCAGGTGACTCAGGAACCATCACAGGTGTGTTCATTCTGACCCTAAGGACTTGCCTGCCCGCCCTCACAGCTGTTTAGCATCTGTTTGCAGCTCTTTGCCCCTGAACAGCCTGGTTGTCTATCCCTTGTGCCTGTTACTGCTGACTTTTACCTAAAACTCCTCCAGCAGGTAGCTAGTTCCTTAACTGGTAGCTTTCCCTGAGCCGGCTCACCTTGCTGCAGTTCCGTTAACAGGAGCCTTCTGACTCTTGTTACACCCATGCAGTCTGCCACTCTGTGTCTGTGCCTGCCTCCCACCCCCATACCTGTGTGCCCCCTACTACCTCCTGCAACCTGCCCCTACAGCTATCCCCGCCCTCCACCTGCCTCCCTACTCCCTGCCTCCATTTGCCTAACCACTTGCTATCTATCCTCTCCCATGCCTAACCCCTGACCGCCAACCCCCAGCCCTCCCCATGCCCATCCCCTCAACTCCCTGCCTCACCCCCAACTTCCGCTGCAGCTCTGTTCCTTCAGGGCAGTCAACAGCAGCAGCAGCTCCCAGCAAGCTGGGTAGGAGCTGGAGGGACCCCAGTAGAAAATAAGGAGGGGAGGGGAGGGAGGCAGGCAACAGAGGGGAGCATCGGTGGGGTGGACACAGGCAGAGGGCAAGGAGTGTGTAGGGTACAATCATTGGGGTGCACAGAATTATAATGTACTTAAAATGGTACATGACCCAAGCAAACTTAATGACCTCTTGAAGTGGAGGAACTAAAAGAGTTAAATGAGCTAAAAGATGAAGGTTCAATTCCCTATTCTGCCTTTCTTCAGTGTTCCAGGTAAATACGTATTCAATGACTACTGAGCATTTTGCAGTGGGACTCACCATTCTTCTTAAGGAAGTTTCCACTTTGCACAAAATAATACTAATTAGGCCAGAGAGAGCATAGTTGTAATTTGGTGACTCACTCACGCGGTAGCCGGGAAACCTGGATTCTCATCTTTGCTACAATGGCTACTTAATGTAACACCTCCATAAAACATCCATTTGGCTTAGTAAAGCAAGCAAGTCCATGAGGAAGGAGTTCAAATATATCCCTTTCTCCAACATTTCCTCTTGCTTATCTCAGGCCCTGCTAAGCTTTTTGGTTCATCTAGATCAGTGGTGCTGAACCTGTATCTCGGGACTCGGGACAAATGCCACCAGGCCTAAGGTCAGGGAGGACTGGGTTAGAGAGCTTCTGGAGGGGCTGGATGTGTTCAGGTCAGCCTGTGCAGATGCTCTCCACTCCAGGGTGTTGAGGGAATTGGCAGGGGTTATTGTGGGGCCCCTGGCATGGCTTTACGAGCACTCGTGGTGCTCTGGCCAGGTGCCAGATGACTGGAAGAAAGCCAACATGGTCCCCATCTTCAAAAAAAGGAAGAGGGAGGACCTGGGCAACTACAGGCCTGTTAGTCTTACTTTAATTCTGGGGAAACTTTTTGAGAAGATCAAGGAGCACATCTGTGATGAGCGAGCAGCAGGGATGATGCTCAAGGGCAACCAGCACAGTTTCACTAGTGTCAGACCAACCTGATTGCCTTCTACAATCAGGTCACAAAAGCATTGGACGCAGGTGTTGCAGTGGATGTAGTCTTTCTGGACTTCAGCAAGGCCTTTGACACTGTCTCCCACCCCATTCTCATCAAAAGACTAGGTGACTGTGGCATTGATGCCTACACAGTCAGATGGATTGCAAATTGGCTGAAGGGTCGCACTCAGAGGGTGGTGGGGACAGGTCTTTTTCGACCTGGAGGGAAGTGGGCAGTGGAGTCTCCCAGGGCTCGGTCCTTGGGCCCGCACTTTTCAATTTCTTTATTAGTGACTTGGATGACAGGGTAAAAAGTAGCTTATTTAAATTTGCTGATGATACCAAGATTTGGGGTGAGGTGGGCACGCTAGTAGGGAAGGACAGATTACAGCAGGACCTGGACAGGTTACAGGGGTGGGCTAATGAAAATAGGATGGCTTTCAATACTGACAAGTGCAGGGTGCTGCACTTGGGCAGTAGGAACCAGCAGCACACTTATAAGCTGGTAAACTCCCTTCTCGAGAGCACAGCAGCAGAAAGAGATCTTGGAGTCATTATTGACTGCAAGATGAACATGGGCCGACAATGCGAGGTCACAGTCAGAAGGGCTAACGGTACCTTGTCGTGCATCCACAGATGCATCTCAAGCAGGGCCAAGGAGGTGATCCTCCCCCTCTACGTGACACCGGTCAGGCCGCAGCTGGAGTACTGCGTCCAGTTCTTGGCACCACACTTCAGGAGGGATGTGGACAGCATCGAGAGGGTCCAGAGGAGGGCCACCCACATGACCTGGGGACAGCAGGGCAGACCCTACGAAGAGAGGCTATGAGACCTGAACCTGTTCAGCCTTCACAAGAGAAGGCTGAGGGGGGACCTGGTGGCTGTCTATAAATTCATTAGGGGGGACCAGCAGGGTTTGGGAGAGACCCTGTTCCCCCCCGGGGTAATAAGGAATAACCACCAAAAATTGTTAGAGAGTAGGTTCAGATTAGACATCCGAAGGCACTACTTCAGTCAGGGCGGCTTGGATCTGGAACCAACTTCCAAGGGAAGTGGTGCTGGCTCCTACCCTGGGGGTCTTTAAGAGGAGGCTTGACATCTACCTGGCTGGGGTCATTTGAGCCCGGTTTTCTCTCCTGCCCAGGCAGGGGGTCAGACTTGATGATCTACAAGGTCCCTTCTGACCCTACTTCTATGAATCTCATGGACCAGCACCTGAAGGGACTGGATTTAGACATTGCGGGGGTGGGGGCTGGAAATCAGCAAACATCTCAGCCAGGCTGGTTCCCTTCCCTTCCCTGCTACATGCTATTCATCCCCTTCCCAGCTGGAGGTGAGCACTCTTCCTCCCCTCCAACACCTGGAGCTACTTCCTATCCCAGTCTCTTCCTCCCCTAGCTGAGGGGAGCGGTGGCCCATGATGCAGCCAGGTCACAAACACCTGACTTGCTACTCTAACAGGTTGTACTCCACTGATCTAGATCCAGTTCTTCAGCATCTAACTCTTAAGCATTCATTGGATAGGGAGCCTGGGTGCTGACGCGCATTGCAGTGGCAAAGTGCTTCTGTAGATGTAGCTCTAAATGGCTTACATATAAATCCTGCTGATGTCAGAGGGACAGAAAACTAAGTCATGGTAGCACCTCTGAAAACATTGCCATCAAAACACTGGATTGATTTTCTTTACTATCTGCAGAAACAGTCTCCTCAGAACAAGTAGTTTTTTTTAGGATAAAAATAGGGCTTTAGAACGTCAGTCCAAGCAATCTTAACACAGGAGAAGTAAGAGGAATGGGATTTGTATGGCTAAGCTTTGTAAGGGTTGCAGAAGTACTTTACTAGCTCTTAATTTTATGAGCTAAAGTGCAGCCATTCCCCTACAGTCAGCAACTCCTGCTGGACAAGCACAAAACAGAGCAAAGCCCTAGGCAAACAGGCTGCTTGCAGATGTTAAAAAGAAAAAAACCCCCCAAAAATCCATGCTTTAATCGGAAGAAGCAGTGCATTACTTTGAGCCAGCTCTGCAGTATCTGTATAGATTGGGTACTTCAGCGAGGCTTTTTGGCACTTTTAGCTAAAGCTGAATCAAATCATCTGAGTGTCAAAAAAGCCCCCCTAAAGCACCAGATATTTACAGACTTTGGGCAAGCCAGGTCCAAATAAGGCACTGCCTTTTCTGGGCATGTGCAGGGCTTGGCGCAGGAAGGCACTGATATGAAGATGTTTAAAAAAAAAAAAAAAAAAGCGTTTTACTTTAAACAGCTACTGAGATGTTCAATGTGCAGCAAAAGAGCAGCAGCTGATGAGATGACAAATAAGGAGAGAGAACTAGGAAGAATTCATCTAAGTCGGTGGTTTTCAACCTTTTTTCATTTGTGGACACCAAAAAAATTTGAATGGAGGTGCAGACCCCTTTGAATTGTAAGTGTGGGTATTCATATACTTTTTGATTGATCAGTCATCTATTGCAGACCCCGCAAGGGTCCCCGGATGACAGGTTGAAAACCACTGATCTAAGTCCATCATTCACAGAGGGCAAGGCAAAGGAGTTCCATGAACTGAAAGCAAAACTGCGTGGAGTGTGGGTATTATAGCTCAAATGGGCAAACTCAAGCGTGCACTACCCAAAGTCCCTATCAGCCCTCTTGCTCTGCATAGCACTGAAACTTCTCCCCTCTCCAAAGCCTAACTTTGTCAACGCACCATGTACCACAGTGGGGGCAGTCAAGCTTCTTGGGATCTGTAGACATCATCTCCAGATGAAGGATTTAAGAACATCTCCCTCCTCCATGACTTCTCCTGCCTGTTGTACCCATCACCTAGAGCCAAGTGCTTCAACCACACTGCATGACTGCTCGTTGATACAGAAAGGGAGCTGTAATCTAAGATGCCCAGACAAGAGGTGGCAGTTGCACGGCCCAAGCTCTACAGTATCTGCATGCAGTGGTCCGCAAGTAGTCAAACCCATAGCTAAGGCAATGGCCTAACTGGGGCACTGCCTCTACTCAGATTCAGCCCTTGGAGGCAGATGAAAAAGGCGACTGAGAAAAGAATGGCAAACAACTGAGTGCATGATTTATTGGGTATATTTACAAAAATCACAAGTACCACCCCCATCTTCTCTTCCCCCCCTTGCAGGTCATGAGGCCTGCCCCCCCCCCCCCCCCACCGCTTCTTTTTTGCTTTTTTTTTG